>NW_019102034.1:358144-406815 GCF_001856785.1 Myzus persicae | reverse complement strand
ATTGTTTCTAAAAATAAATCGTCGACATACCCTTTACGGAGAGTGGCTTCTTTCGGTATTTCTTTTTTAGTGTATAGCTCCAAAAATTCTCGAAAATGTTTATTTTCCAGTTTATACAATGGTATATTGGCTGATAACATCGCTTTACATAAGTCTCTATTAAAATCGTTTTTCTTGGAGAAAGACGTGGATACAAGTTGCTGAGTTTTAGTTGGTTTCAATTGTAGTC
Organism: Myzus persicae; assembly: GCF_001856785.1. Lineage (NCBI taxonomy): Eukaryota > Metazoa > Arthropoda > Insecta > Hemiptera > Aphididae > Myzus > Myzus persicae. The sequence goes on along the minus strand of NW_019102034.1, from coordinate 406,586 downwards.
GATTTAAACCCTGGATGTGTTTTGCTGTTTTAATATGTTGAATAACAGTAAATCTTTTCTCAGCACTAACTTTAATGTCACATATTTTACAAAATAAAACAGATTTATCTGCCAAAAATATTGTTTCGCCGAATTCTTTTATAAAATTGTGTAGCCTTTCATAAGGTTAAGGCTTTGGTCTTGGCATTTTAATTATTTTATTGAGAATTCACGCAATAGTACGATACTTTTCAAAAAGAAAATATCACGGCATGAAAACACAAAACACGAAACACGATACGAAGAACGCACATCAACAACTGTCAACTAATTAAAAAAATATCACGGAACGTCCTGTCTACGGGATTATATGACATAATTTCATAGAATGTTATTTTGGTAACATTGTCGGCTATCGCCTATCGGAATTGCTTGTGAGGTATACCATTAAGGACATGGCCCATAAATATGGGTGCGTTCGGCGAGAAAAAAAACTATACTAATTTATATATATATATATATATAACCCAAAATTCATATTTCTGGTCTAGAAAATCGATCTAAATTTAAAATTTGTTGTAAAAATGCTCAAATATGCACTTATAATTAAAAAATGGTCAAATATGCAAAATATGCAACTATAAATTTTAAATATGAACTCGTATTACCATGAAACAAATTTCTATATTACTTAGCTATGTTTTGAATGATTATTGAAAAACATGCAAACTCCTAGAAGTTCCTAGCAATAGTTCTAACAATGCAGTGTTTATAGTATATATTCAATGCTAAACATTAAATGGTATATCGTAAAGAACAAATACGGCGTTGAAATGCTGTTACAATTTTTGTTCTTTAAGACATTATGAATTGATTTTCAAATCCAAAGTGAAATATGTTGTGCATTGTAAATGAAATGGTAAAAAGTTTGTGCTGACCAACTGAATCATAAAAAACAAGTTATAGTTTACACTTTACATTTACAGTATTACGACTTGTTTGTATTTTCTAAGAAATAGTTATTTGTTTACAAAGATTCGTTATATTGAACGTCAGCTGGGCGTTAAATATTTTTAAAAAATTTTACACAAGTGGGCCGTTGAGGGCGAGAAGGATGGTAAGCAACCAAAACATTTATATCTGAGTGAGTCGGAGTCGACCATCGGCAGTACTTGACATAATCAAGTAGCTAATTGCATGCCGTCATCCTGGGCTCCTGGTACCTCGACCCGGTTGGTGTTGTAACTTCCGGTCATGGGTTTCTCTATGATCCAGCCGCACTCAACGCAGCTCTTGGTATGCCGATGGATAACATGGACTGTTAACAAAAAGTACCTTCAGTAGATAAATAAAATATACCTTTGAAATATAAAATATGTTATATAAATATAATGGGCAATTCCAATTCCAAATTAAGGATAATTGTATATAGATCTGTAATTCAATTTGTAGTACAATAAAAAACAAAGATTTTCATGCCATACGGTCAATCATTTGGGGCGTATGATTATTTACAAATTACAATAGATAATAATTATTAATTATAATATTATTTTAATTTATGCGGGAAATTTAAAATGTTGGTATATTATCATATTATATCAGCTATTAATCACGATTTAAGATAATGAATATCATGATTTATCTATAATTGTGATTGGCACTTATCAATTTTTATTGTTGATATCAGGTATATTTTCATTACAATCAATATTGACCTTAGATTATATAGTATGGAAAACTGAAAATATACAGTGGAATTTCGAAATGGCCACTAATGAAATATGGTCAAATAATGGCTAACCTAGAATATGAAATGTGCTAGATTTATGGCTATAAGCATTTAAGAAATTTCAATGGCTAGACGGGTATCAGAAAAGGCTAGTTCTAGTCATAAAGTGGCTAAACCCAGCTGACGGACATGTTGACGAGGAGTAGTGATAGTGAGTAGCGATAGTTTTCGAGCCAGATATCTCATGACGCCTGGCTTGGCACAACTTATGCGAGTGGCTGGTAGTACGATTCACAGTACTGCTGAATTGTGGCTTTTGGTTGATTGGTACTGGATGAACGCTGGTGCTTAGGACGCCATTGCCGTGAAGCTGAAGTGCCTGTATGATCGGGTCTTCAAGTTGCTGTAATATGTTTAAATGTTTTTGGGAGTCTGATTCTCTATGTTGAGTGTCACAACATTTAAACACATTTCCTAGTTGTTATTGCGATATGCGATTGGCTAATTTTTTTGCCGTAATCGAATCGTTTCAATTTTACTCAACTTGAGACTCGTACTGGTCTCACCTGTGTTAACCGCATTGTATTCGCTTGTGGTTGTTATTTGTGGTTATTGGTCCAGACAAGAACTGTTCTAATTGTGTGAGGACATCTGTTTGGTAACATAATTATTGATAGCAATTTTCAATCGAAATAAGTAGTATTCATATAATTTAATTTAATTTAACCAAATCGAGATATTTCAAAATATGTTATTATTAATAAATTTTATTTTTCAGATGATGCTAGTAAGCAATCATATTTTTTTTTTATGATCTTTGTTCTTACAAGTTTTTCATTACGACAAGCATAGGGGGGGATCCATTGAAGTTTCCGATGAGCTAACATAATAAACATACATGTGTGAATTGGGAAGGGGTTTAAGAAAATGTTGAGAATATACTTATACAAAATATACTCAATATACTTAATATACTCTTTCTGAGGAAATGACAAGGAATAGTCCAAAGTAACGAAATTTATTGGAAAATTTATATGCTAATCATATTGTATCACGAGTTCACGACTCACGGAAAACCCATGTTAGCTGGATTTATCAAAATTGTGAAATTAAATCATAATTTATTAGTAATAACAATTTTTACTTTTTTCAGTTAAAAAGAGTATGTACTAAGTTTCAATAAAAAATTGTCGTCTTATTTTCTTTCTTCTTACAAAGTTTTTCATTATGAGAAGTATAGGTGGAAATCAATTTCATTTTAAGGAAGAACTAAAATGTATATATTATCAGTTTAAATCGTCTTCAAGTTATACACCTGAATGTCAGTTGTCAGCCCAAATGTTTGAATAATTAATTTCTTTACTATGAAATTAATTTAATTTAATTAATATTATATTTTTAAATAGCTGAAGATAATAGTATGTAAACAGTTTTATGTTTTTGTAATTTTATTAGTCTTAAAAAAGTGTTTCCATTATAAAAAGCTAAACGTAAAATCATGAAAATTGTTTATTGGCTAACATTTTCAAAATTAATGATGCTTATAAACAACATAGGAAACATTCTTAGTAGTAACAGGCTTAAGACAGGGAGACGCTTTGTCCCCACTATTCTTAATTACAGAATAAGAGTCAGTAGTGAGAGACCGATAATGCAACAGATCTAAGCATAGAGGATGGACGTCAAATAACATTAGCAACATACGTGGATGACTTAATAATTATATAAGAAACCGAAGAAGGGGTAATACGGACGGCCGAATGGCTAATATGCAAGGAGAAAGAGATTATACTAAAATTTAATGATCAAAAAACTCTTGAAGACAACATATACACGATCCGCTAGTAGTTGAAGATATAACCGTCGAAAGGGTAATACGAAACTAAAACTTTATAAAGTTCTTATTAGACCTGTGGTCTTGTACGCTTTTGGAGTGTGGACGTCTACAAGATCTTACGGAAAAAGACTGTTAATATTTGAAAGAAAAATCTCTTGTAGAATCTATGAACACAAAACAAAAGAAGAGAAGAATATATGTGAACAATGAATCAATACAGAGTTGGGAGAAATATTCAATGAGCGAAACATAGTGGGACATTTTTAAAAGTAGATGAAAAGCTGGGCTGGTTTCGTATGGTGATCTTGGGGCCAAACATTACATAATATCACAGTAACAGAGAGAGACAAAAAAACGACCGGGAAGACGACCAAGACAACAATGGATTGATCTAGTTAGAGAAGGCCTCAAGCACCTGGGAATAAGTGAGGGAGAACAACTGGCAAAGGACAGGGAGCCATGGAAATGTGTATTGGAAGCAACGATAGACCGACAAGGCCAGGAATAACCCCAAAAAAGAAACTTCGATCTAATTTTAACTTGAACTATAAAAAAAAAACTGTAAATATATATTTTTATGATTTTTTAGTTTTAGAATTAAAGACATACGTGAAATCTAATTTTACATTTTCAAACTTTTTGCTGAACATTTTACACATTTACTTCTAACGAATTTTAAAATTTAAATTGAATATTTTTTTATAGGATTTAACCTAACTCAATTGAACATGTTAACAAGTATGAAAAATTATAAAATAAACCTATGATGGTAGTTTAAAGTATCTACGGTTATTCGTTTGTGAGATAAAAATAAATAAGGACATAAATAAATGAGGAATAAATTCAATATTCAATGTTATAAAAAAATTGAAATTGCATTACAATCCATAACTTTTTTTTTTAAATTATAAACAATTACTAACTAATTATACGTAAATTCAGTGACAAATTTTAAGATTTGCAAATCTATAAAATATTTAACATACAAAGTGACTGAAATAATATTTATATAATAATAAGCAAATATGCAATGCGGACATACCAATATAAAATCGGGTCTATAACGTATTTTATATTTACAGCTATAAGAGAGGTATACAATGGAAATAACAGTGAAAGTATGTATAACCACTATTTAGTGTGAAATTAAAATAAAAATTGATTATAAGTACTTTAATAGTAAATATGTAGTGTATATATTAATATAATATATTATATTCAATGACAAAAAGAGCACGGTTGTACGTAAAACAAAAATATGATGTTAGTATGTTGTAACAATGATTGATGTTGATTTAGAAAACATGATAATTAAATTTAAAAAAACAATTTTGGGTTAGTAGAAAGAGCCTAAACGTTTGTTTGCGACAGATTAAAGCAACGATCCAGAAAAATATGATGTTCTTTATTTAATTGTTCATTGAACCACAATGTGTCATATTCTTACATCAGAACAATGAGTAGTGTGAGTTTATGGAAAAACCTAAAACTAAAGTTTTTCTAGATCATGTAATTTTATCAAGAGAACAGGTTATCAAAGAGGATGAAATATATTAATTAGCAAGTTTTAAGAGTCATGTGCTGGGAATTGTATTTTAGTAATTTTTTTTTAAAATTCTATTTGGCGAAATTTTTGTGTCTCGGAAAAAAGTATCTGCATAATTTATCAAAACATGGAAACTCAAAAATATTTTTTTATTCATTACAATGTTCATTTTTTTTTTTTAATTATCTGGGTATACAAGGTATTTGTCATATACCTACTGGTGTTTATTCGTTGATTGTGGAAGGTTGACATTGGTTAATAAAAAAAAATAATATTTATTATTATATACAATTTCGAAGTCTACATTTTGCTAAGTCTTTGGGAATCCAATTTGTCAGGGACAACACAGAGCAAAAACATAGAGTCTAGGACAAAATCCCGCCAGCAATATTCCGCCGGACGAAATCTCGCCGCCTAAATCGCGTTTGGACAAAATCCCGTCGGACGGCATCCCGCTCGGACGAAATACCGCAAAAAGTTCATTGAATTGTTTTGTATAAATTTGTGAGAATAGTGGCCGGGAAGAGGAGAATGTTCCGTCAGCATACCAATGATCACAAGTTGTGAGGAGTTCTAAATTTTCTTTGGTAGAAAAAATCAGTAATCGTTGAGGATCTTCCTTTCCACTGTCATAGAACATAAACGGTTTTTTCCCCGTTGTCAGTAAGTATTTTTCCGGTATTATTAAGTCTTCTAGGGAAGATGGATTAGAGAGGGAAGTTTCTAAGCATACCCTATATCGCCGTACATTGCGTTTTAAAGAACTGATACTGGGTAATACACTAGAAATTCCAGGTGTAATTTCTTGGCAAACATTTGCGACTACAGTATGAGTTGATAATCCTACATCCATAGATAACTGTTTCAATTTAGAAAAAATTCGATTACCACTAATTTTGGCTGGATCAGGTGGGTGGGAATGCACATTCATAACTTTCGTAATTTCTTCACCATTAGTGTGGACTCTCGCGCGACACATAACATTTTTGCTTTCCACGCATTTCCATATTGTTTTATCATTTTTTGGTGGTTTCTGTAGACTGATTTATTAATTTGATGTTATGAATGTCAGAAGTATACTAATATCGTAAATTCGGAGATGAAGCACAGAATAGATGAAAGCAGAATGGACACTCTCAGTTTTGGCTGATAACAAGCTTAAGTCGCTCAGTGTTGCCACCTAAGAAAAAAATATTTATTTCCCTTTTTCTTTGCATACGGTCATAATGTTCAACAAATAAACCATTAAAAAATGTAATGGTTTGTTTGTAAACAAGTAATTTGTAAACAAACCGCCTACGCCATACGGCGCGTTAGGTTAAGATGGCAAATGGCAATACTCATTTACCATTGAATCATTTGCGAATTGTGACTTGTCCGCACTTCATGTACATTGCGTTCATTTTACCTTTGTTGTGAGTACTGTTTTTATACTTTGACTCGTGGTTGTCACTTACCAGATTTTATTTTATAATTACAATGGACTACTTTTTAACAAAAAAACGAAAAATAGTCAAATGTTCAATAAAAAATTGTAAAAGTTTGGAAGTAGATCCGGCATTATTGAGTCACTTTTCTTTTCCAAAGGATCCTTCTAGGTAAGTAATTTGTATATTATTTTGAAACAAATGGAGTTTAATTCTCACCCGATAAATCTTTTTACCGTCAATATTGTTCTAATAATCATTTCGAAAATAGGTTATTTAGAAGTTATCCAAAAAAAATTGTATTAAATTTAAATTTTATTTTCAGTACTAAAAAATTAACATAAAAAAAATTATTATATAATTAGGGCTAGTCTATACAAAAAAAAAATAAAAATATTTATTTGACCAAAAACTAAACTACCATTCATTTATTTAGCATTTGTAAAATGTATTTTTAATAAATATAAATATTAAATTAATATTTAATTGTGTAGATGTGAAGTTTGGATTGACAACAGTGGATTGTCACATCTTAAAGAAATTGATCCATCAATTTTAAATAAAAATTATCGATTGTGTTCAATGCACTTTGAAAAATGTATGTTTCGAAATGAACAACAGAACCGCCTTAAACTTGATGCTATACCGACATTATTTGAAAGTTCAATAGAGAAACAGACTGTTGAAAATGTTGCCGATGATGACTATGTGACAGTGGAGGATTGCAGCTTGCCGTCATGTTCAACACCTGGTATTTTTTTTATAAAATAATTTATAAACTAATTATAATATTATATAATATATAATATAATAAGTATATTAATTATATATCTATTTAATTTTTATTGAAGATACATCTTCTGCCTTGTCGACAATTTCCATGTCGGATGTATCGACGTCTACTCCAGCATCTCTAACAGATCGAACTCCGAGGAAAATGAAACTCAGAAAACAACTCTTTGCAGAAGCGAAAAGGAGAAAAGAATTAGAGTCTGCAATGAGTTCTAATCCAGAGCTAGCCGAAGATTATTCTATCATGATGTGTCTAAAAGTCATTGAGAAATACTGTTCACCGACTGTACGTCTGATAGTAAAATCACAAATTGACAACAAAAATAGAAAATCAAAAGGGTATAGATATTCTAATGATATTAAACAATTAGCTCTTAGTATTTTTTTTATAAGTCCAAAATTGTACAAAAATATGCAAAAAGCACTCTACCTTCCCTCATGCCGAACGTTGAGAAGAGTCACTAGTAGGTATGAAATAACACCGGGAATCAATGATTTTCTTTTTAATTTGTTATCATATAAAGTTAATAGCTTATTACCTGATGCTCTTGATTGTGTCCTTTGCGCAGATGAAATGTCACTTAAAACCCATCTATTTTATAAAGTCGACAAAGACAAAATAGTTGGGTTTCATGAGACAACTAAATGCAAAAAGTATGAACCTGTCAAGTATGCTCTCGTACTTATGCTTAGAGGCATTAATCATAACTGGAAACAGCCAATCGCATATTTTCTCATCTCTAATAGCTGTTCCGGTAATGATTTTAAAGATATTATTTTTTCAATTATTACGCGCTTACAAAATATTAAGTTAAACATCAAAGCATTCATTACAGACCAAGGTTCAAATTTTTCTCAGTTTGCGAAAAACCTATATGTATCTCCTGACAAACCATATTTTGAAGTAGATTCAGTACAAATTGCTTACATTTTTGACCCGCCTCATCTGATAAAATCTACCCGAAACATGTTGTTTAAACATAACTTTCATATTAATAACAATATTATTACTAAAGACCATTTAATATCTTTTTACAAATATGACTCAGAGTGCAATCTACGCTTGGCTCCCAAATTAACATATGCTCATATTTACCCGGGTCCGTTTGAGAAAATGAGAGTCTATTTAGCTATTTTTATATTTAGGTCGGTTTTACAATGATTGGTAAAAGAAAATAAGCTTTTGATATAGCTGAAAAATTTTCACCGGCTCATAATTTTAATAAAGAAAAGAAAAATGAAAATAAAATAAATGAAAGAATTTATAATAATGATGAATCAGGTTTTACTACTGTAAAAAAAAAATTCAAAAAGTGATCTCTTTAAAATGTAAACAAGTGGAGAAAGAGGAGTTAATACTAGCACTGTTTACTATCTGGTTTCTATGTGCCACCAATGATTATATTTTAAATAAGATAAGTTTGGACTTTTAATTTTCTAACAATATTTAATTAATAACATTGTGATATTAATTCATGTTTGATTGGTCTTTTATATAGGTGATGACGTGGTGTTATGTTATGTATCAGAAAAAATGTTAAGTTCAACAATTAAGTGCATTTATATTTTCTTATAAATTTGTTTTAAGCAAGGCCTGTTAGTATTGATTACAAATTTTGATTACTTTGGTAAATTAGTACCTACTCTTTTATTTGATTGTTTTTTTTTTTAATATATAAAATGTTATATTTTAAATAAGTTAAGTTTGGACTTTTAATTTGTTAACAGTATTTAATTAATAATTATGTGATATTAATTTATTTACAGTTATGTTCCTATTGGTTTGTTGACAGAAAAGAAAATTTTAATAAATTTAAATGAAGTTATTATTTTGTTTGTTTTTATAAAAGGTACAGGTAGTCTATTTTAAGATACCGGTTGCCTGTATTGGACCACTTAAAACATTTTACATAAGTTAAAATATTTCAGAGTAAACATTATAAATTAAAAAAAAATGATCTGTGAAATTGTAGCTTAGAAGTCTTGGTATCTTTGTAAATTGAAATACAGTTTCATGAAAATCTAACAAAAAATTAGCAGAAAAACTACAAAATGTCATAAATGGTTCAAATTAGGCGGCTGTCCTCTATATATATACACGCTATAGAGTATTATTTGTTGTAGTTAATGGTTTATTTAAATGTTTTATTGTATAACTAAATCTATATATATAAATGAATTTTTGGCTGTTTGTTGTGTATGCTTTGATCTTTACTACACCATTAATTCGGGGTTGGCCACATAGACCACGCTGTGTGGGCATTGCTATTAGTACATATATATAATAAATAAATAAAATCTATAACAGATTATAATTTTTACTATGCGTATATCGTACAATAATTATTCTGTAAATATACATTACATTTAGAGTTCAAATCAACCGTCGAGATAAAATTTTTGTACGGTACAATGGATTATGTACAATTTTTGTTTTTCTTTGTACTGGTGGTAACACTGAGGGGCATTTAGCTCAAAACTATCGTACTCCCATAAGACTCCATGTAAATTTTAAAAGAGTGTCCATTCTGCTTTCATCTATTCTGTGGATGAAGTACAATAGATCGTACACGCGCGTCAGTTAATTGCGTAAATATATTATATATATATATACCTATATGGCTATACCGTATACGGATTTCCTAATTATCGTTCAAGCGATAAGCGATAACGCATTACCAGTTCCGCATATATATTATGATATACTTTTATAAATAACAACAATAACCAATACAGATCAGCAGTAGACAACTTTTGAAACAGTTTAACGAATTACGTTATAATGAATTTACGTACAATACGTTTTTTTGCGGGATTTCGTTCGGGCGGGATTTTGTCCAGACGTGATTTTGGTGGCGGCATTTTGTCAGGCGGCATTTTGGTTGCGGGATTTTGTCCGAACACCAAAACATATACTATATCCTTTTTATAAAAAAAAACAATACACAAAAAATAAAATAAAAACCAAAAAATATAAATTTTATTTTTACTCATTTATACCAAGTGAGCATGCGACATGTATGCATGAAAGGTACGACTAATGTAAATGTTTACTTATAATGTTTCTCCTGAAGCAAAATGTACTTATTTGAAGTAGAATTTATTTCAATAAACACAATTGGAAATCATTACAATGCTTAATTTTTACAGATAAGACACAGCGATTATCAATGGCGTTGTTTGGTATGTATATTATATTTTAGTGTGTATTAAAATCAAATATGATACTAAAAACTTTAATAGTAGGTAACTAAATTGTGTCTAAATATATTCAGTGACAAACATACCATGGGTGATCATAAAATAAATATATAGTGATAGAATGAAGTTTTTAGTGTTTCATTCTTAAGTGAAAATTAATACATAGTTTTAAAAGATCAAAGAAATGTTTAAACTAAAACTTGTTATCCCAGATGATCTAATATTATAATTGTTGAACCGAGAGTGTCTTGTTACGGGCAATAACTATATATTTTAGTATTTTTTAAATTTATTTATGTTTTTCCAATGACATTTTCTGTCAAAGTAAAAAGTATTGGTGAGATTTATTAGAATATTGAAATTTAAAAATATTTAAAAATCAAAAACAATTTTTACTCTATTCCAGATTTTTTAGGTAAGTAATTAATTATATTTTGTAATTTTAGTATGATTTGAACGTTTCTTTTGTTAGATTTTTCAAGAAACATTTTACCTCTACAATCCCATTCCGTATTATCAGTAGGGTGCCATGAACTATGCCAAGTTCACGAGTCGACTAAGCTTCGATTGCCCAATCGCCTGAGCCTACACGGCGATGTTGGCTAATTCGCATTTCGCGATCGTCGATCACAATTGCTTAACTCACGTTATGCAAATATCATTTGGACAATGCCACCTTTTGCAGATGTACCGACCACATAAATGAGCAGATTATCAATCGCCAGAAGGCAGTGTTAAATATAATTGCATCTAGATAAAGATGAAGATAAATTATAATAATGTTATCTAAATAATGATAACTAAATTATTTTTTATCTAGAATTCTAGATAAAAATGAAAAAAATAATTATTTTATCTAGATAAATCATCGGATAATTTTATAAATTATTATATAAATTGTATATTGTATGCTTACATAATATAGGCATTGATTAAATATACATAGATAGCCCACGTCAATGGGCATATTCGTCAATTACCACAATTTAAAATCCATTGCCTCGACAAATGTATAACTTTTGGAAAACGGTATAATTTAAGACCCGGTTCTAAACGAGCACTTTTTCCACATCGTACATACGCACACTTATTTCCACTTCGTGACATGTCGAAAAGTGATTTTATAAGACAAACTTATAACATTTAACTCTTAACAGCGATGAGCGAAGTATAAACAAGTATAATACGTCATCGTCATGGTGTAACATACTATAATGTATTACCATTGATTATAAATACTATAGATTGCTCACTGGACGGTTTTTCGACGGCACGATAAATGTCGTGTAACGCTGTAGAGCGCTGTCGGCGCGTAATTAGTACTGGCGTGTAACGTTGTGATCGCTGCAGTCGCCAGTCATTTTAGCGACAGTGGCACGACGCGCTAGACGCGCTACTCGCTACATAGTATATAGTCATTTTTATGAATGACATATTTTGATCTTAATATATGAATCTGATCGCATGACAAAATATATCTATTTTGTCATGTCTGATCGTAATTTTTATCCAACAAGTAATTAATAGAGCGAACTATGTCAGCCCACATATGACAACAATGATGTGTATACTCGTTAAAATATACATTGTATAGCTTTGGTTATTAATAGTATTTAATATTTATAACCAATGATAATAGTATAATAGGCATTGAAAAACTAGTCGACAATTAATATCGTAGTTCATATTTATTTTGTCGTTGTTACCAAGTGTTTTTATTGTAATACTACCTATGTGCTGTGAATAAATTCAAAATATTTAGTTTACAATTTTACTAAATATGTCGGGTGATAAATGTGTGTTCATAAATTGTAAAAATACACGAAGAAATTCTTCTTGTACTTTCCATCCATTTCCATCAAATATAGAAATTTCAAAAACATGGATAGTAAACTCAGGTATCAGCCGCTATTAAAACTTGTGTTGCCACCACAGAGTTAAAATCATTAACTGCTCTTGATACTGCATACTTCATTGACATAGTAAACAATATGTTTGATTCGGCCAATAGCAAAAATTTATACGACCCGAACCCAAACAGAAAACCTATGTGTGACCGCAACCCACAAGTGTTGGAGAACTTAGAAAACGCAAACAAGTTATTCAAAAATGCCACAAAAGTATGCCATAAAACAAAAAACATTACTACTCCTCCTTGTTTTGTGGGAATCGTATGGACAACAAACGCTATAAGTCAACTTTATAAGTCAGAAAAATTAGAAACAGTGAGCTCTAGTACTAATAAAGATTACTTTTTGATTACCAACAAATTAACGCAAGACGCTTTAGAAAATTTATTTTCAATAATGCGACAAAAAAATGGGTATGTATGTAACAAATAAATTTATTAAACATTCAATATTTATATCTTTATCTCATATGGGGTTTTAAAAATAAATAATTTTAAAAATACTATTAATAGACTATTATTGGTACGGATTAATAATTTTTTTCAAATATTAACCTAATTCATAACTAATTATATTCTAATCTAATTTTTATAGTTTTTAAGAACTTAACATAAAAATCATAAAATTTAAAATTTTTTTTTTTTTAAATTTTACAGTAAAAAAATAAACTTAAAACATCATTTTACATTTTGGGGACTAGAAAAATTAAAAAACAATGTTTAGTGGTATATTGCTGTCTGGAGTAAATGTCTTAAAAGAACTTAACTATATTTTATTAAATTCGTTTAATATTATTCAAATATCAAAAAAAGATTTTGTAATTTATTAAAATTTTAACTTTACAAATCAAGTAGATAATAAGATTAATACATAAATATCATTAAATTTAATTATTTTGTTTGTTGTTTTAGATACAACAGGAACCCAACAGCTAGGACATTTCGATGCTGTTTCGGACACATATGTACGTATAGTTTGATGAGGTGCAGTTCAAATTGCAGTAACTGTGAACTTGATGAAGATGAATTTCTAACCGTGGATGTTTTAAAAGATATTTCAATAGATCCTGTTATAGAATCAACGTTTCAATCAGAAGAAATTTGCAATGCAAGTAATTCAGCTGACTCTGATTCAAGCAGTACTTCGTCGAAAAATTCAATAATAATAGAAACTGCAGATAATCCATCATTAGAAGTATGCTCTATTTCGTACTTTGCAGGTTATTTGGCAAAAAAATGTTGGGATAAATTTGGGTGTACAAATTGTAACTTAACCTAAAACAAAAGTAATTTGAACGACAAATCAATTCTTTTAATATTATTCAGAACTTACAATGATATTGAACCAACACAGGGACTCAAAGCTCCAACAGATGAATTTTTGGACATAGTAACAATATGCTTACACATTTTTGAAAAAACCTTTCCAAAAATTAAAAGTGAAAAAAAAATATTAAGCCTACTAAAAGATAAAGCATTGATGCAAATTAATAAAAAATATACACATTTTCAAAATTCAAAATGCCATTGCCATTACATGTATGTTATTGAATTGTTGTTTAGAACAAAAATATTTAAAGAATGTAAAACAGAAAATTCGAAAATTGGAAAAAGAACGGTACAAAATGCAGATAAGTTACGTGTTTTAGAAAATAAATAATTTTAACTGTATATGTCATATGATATAATTTACATATAATAATTATATCTAAAAACTTAATATTTTATAGGTATTATATGATTTTTGTTCCTTGCTATTATTATTATTTGTCTTCAATAAAATATTAATTTAATTAGAATGAAATATTTATAACTATTTATATCGCTACGTCGGCGCGCCGGCTGCCACTACTGAAAACCTGTTTACCCTGCACCGCACTTGACCATTTGACAGAAGCTAAAATGAAATATGAATTTACTAAATGTTATTATTGGTTCTTATCGCCATCTACCGAGATTTTTTTTGTAGACCATCGAAAAACCGCCCAGTGAGCAATCTATAGTATTTATAATCAATGGTATTACGTATAACGGTTTATCAATATTGATTAATTTGATATCAATGATATTGGTAATAAGATAACAATAAATTGGAGATTATAAATGTTTATAATTTATATGGCACATCAGCGCATTCTGTTGTCAGGAATCCATTACTACTATAATTCTTGCTCCATTTGAGACATTATATGCGTTACCAATATTTATCATTGCGTGGGCTATCTATGTATATTTAATCAATGATTTAGGTACCAGCATTATGATTTATGATAATAATATAACTAACCTAACGAAACCATAAAAACAAATATAACATTAGGTTGGGTCTTCTGAACAGTACAATATTGTAGTATGCCTAAAATAGGTACATCGATAAGTCATGTATATTGCTAGGATTTGTATGTAAATACTTATTTATACTGTGACTCAATAAATTAATTTATTAAGGTGATAAATTCGTTTCAAGGGATTTCCAATGAAATGATCTATATTTTATTTTATTTATTTTTACATATTTTGCCATAAGTAACTGCCATAACGGTGCATGACTGCTATAGCATGTATCCATTTTCCTAATGGAACAATGCAAATACTTCCACTGTTATTAATCAACGGAACGTGTTTTAATTTTGTTGCTTTAATCTGTGTCCGTTGTTCGTTATTTTATATTTACGTGTAAATTACCAATAATACCAAAAGTAAGATCGTCTAAAACTTCCTAAACAACAAAATATGTTTCTGAATTTCCAAATGAACATTTACAAAGTGACGGTCAAATTTTGTATTGTGCTGCTTGTGAAAAGTCGATAGCAATTGAACAACGATTTCAGGTAACACGACATTACAAACTGATAAGCACAAAGAGAACAAAAATAGAAAGCTGAAATTCAAACAACATTTTTTATCATCTACGTCTTCCTCAGTTTCTAATACATTCAAAATCGATTTATGTATAGCTTTTATTAGAACTTATATTCCACTAGCAAAACTTCAAAATTCTAATTTAAAATCATTCTTGGAAAAATATACGGCAAAATCGATTCCCGATATTCAACCAATTTACAAAGAAACTCTTGTGTATATTAGAAATTCAGTTGGTGATGGACCCATATAGGTATCAATCGATGAAACAACCGATGTAGATGGTAGATTTATTGCAAATATTATTATGGGAAAATTAAATGGCAGTAAATCCAAACCTTTTTTTGTTAAACTGTGAACAATTAGATAAATTCAACCATCAAACTGTTGCAAGATTTTTTAATAATTATATGTGTATATTATGGCTGGATATTGTTATGCACGAGAATGTATTATTATTTGTATCTGATGCTGTGCCATACATGGTAAAAGCCGGTAAAGTGTAAAATGTTTTTTTCACAGAAATGATACACTTAACGTGTTTAGCTCACGCATTTCATCGAATAGCAGAAAAAATAAGATCAAAACATTTCTGTTAATTTTTATTTTTTGGTTGATGTCATTTTGATATACACATATATGATCTAAGCTCTATACTTTCCGTTCTTCAAAGCTGTAAGAATGACTTAATAATATTATGTTATCAAAAATATTGATAATTATTTTTAAAATCTTTTTAACTACTTATTACTTAATTGTCTACTTATAATAAATAAAACCCATTGAATAAATTAAATTATTTGGATAAATTTATCTAGATAGTGGTGATTTTGATCTAATATAAGTTTGTAAATTAATATTCTCTATATATCTAGATAAGATAAAAGAATATTTATCTAGATAAACTCAACACTGTCAACTGGCCCAAGTGAGGTCTTGGAACTGAGCCGAATGGTAAACTCCTACAAATGTAGTGTTATCTCCTACAAAAGATAGTGTTAACTCCTATGAATGAATTACCAAAAATTAATATCGTATTGTTGTAAAAAATATCAGTCTTGCAATATATTTACACAAAATAAAAATGGTTTGAAAAATATAATAAAAATGATAATACAACAATAATCATTATCATAATACCAAATATCGCTGTAATTAGTAATTCATTACCCTTTTCAGTCATAAAACTTTGAGACAAAATTTAAGATTGTGAACCCGGGGCAATAAATTGAACGTTGCAGTTGTACTTGGTCGCATGAAACAGAATATACAATATCTTTATTCATCGTTAACAATATTGTCATTTGTCGTTGTATAGATTGTTTTAATTCTTCCCTACGATTTCATCCAGTTCATTCTAATGTGTAAAAGTTTTGTGATTGTTTTTTTTTTTTATACATTAAGAAATCATGGTTTTTAACGACCGTACCAATATTCCACGTTCACAATGACCGTACCAATATTCCACGTTCATGACGACCGTACCAATTTTCCGGCAATAAAAGAAATTCCCGTCCCCAAAATTCGAGTCACAACTGTGTTAAAGTTAAGCGGATTTCGAGATAAACCAACTGTTTTGTTTTTTTTTTTTTGTTTATGTTTGAACAAACTCTGATAAAATCGTTCTGTGTTAGAAAAAGGTATCGATAAGATTTTTCAAAACTGGAAAATTTGATGATATTTCAAAATTAATAGCTCACTAAAACTTTTATATTATTCCAGTTCGTCACGGTTCGTAATCAGTGTTATTTTGTAAACTATATTTTTATTATAATTACATAATTCTCATGAGGTTTTCCATTAAGGTTTTTTAGTTATTTTAATATTGCCATAAATATTTTATACAAAAAGCTACCTGTTTTTGGAGAGACTAATGAAATACTTATTGATGGTTCATAAAAAATTCCAGAAAATATTCAAAAGTCCAGGAATTGATAATAAATATTCATGTATCGTAATTGTATAATAATTTAATACCATAAAATATTAACCTTAAAGTAGCTAGCAGATATTCGTAATTCGTACAGGTTTCGTCAACATTTGATCACGAAACACTTAAAAAAAAATGTGTAATTACAGTTTTTGTAAAAGTAACTAAATAGTGAGCTATACATGCAGATTTATGCCAAAAATAAAAATTGAAAATTATCACAATATATATTATTTTTACAGACGCGCTTGTTAGTTCAATACCAACTGAAATGGGTATGTATGTTAGAAATACGTTTGTACTAAAAATTAATTTTGCTTCTCAACAGTTTAATGAAGATACAATGTAGAGTCTATATTTGTTGGCGCCATACAACCAGTACAAATCTGATCGCCATATCTGTTGTAAGAGGTTGTTATCACATTATCACTGATCACGCTAATATCATTTGTCAAGTTTTCATTGCAAACTTCAAGTATATTTTATACAACTTTTCAATAAAATAATTAACTGATTTTGCCATGTGCTTTCTTTCCTTTCTGCTTCACGGTTACAGCATGAACTTCTATTGTCTATTCTCTGGTTTCTTCTACACATTTTGTGGTTCGCTGTACATTATTATAATATAGTCACTATTTAACCACCTTTGACTATATTCCTTTACTTGGTAAATATCGTTTCGTGTGAATTGTCTTTTTTAGTTTATTTATATGAGCTTTCCACCTATAGGGTTTATTGTGATAAGTGTTATTTCAACGTGGTCAGTGGTTTTGTTTGTGTGTCTTCAACCGGCATCGGAGTGCTGGTCACTATTATTATAAGCCAGGGTGAGCTGGTGCACCACATTTTCATTTACCTACTATTATAATTATAATTGTTAGTTAATTGTAGCCTGTGTTGGCTGTGTAATATTTTCACATACTTTCTATTATTATCATTAATTTATTGTAGTCACTGTTGGCTGTGTATCATTTTCATATATCTACAGTTAAAACTATTACAACAGTCTGATTATGATAATTATTACACTTAAAAATAAATATACAGTCCACTTTCAAATTCGTTTTCTTTTTATACTCAATCTTTATATGAAATAGGCATGCTTGCTATAGTTGCAAGGCCCTTCGGCCATAACAATATTATATAATATTCAAGGTCAAATAGATCAAAGTTCTGGGCAAAATAAGGTTATGGTGTTAGTACGTAGTGAACATTTTTAAAGTTTTTTTTTCTGAATAAATGATATTTAAAAACAAAAAAAAATTAATTTGGGTACTAAGTTTTCGCTGTACATGAGATTAAGCTCAACATTCCGCCAGGAGATTATGAGAAAATCTTTGAGTTTATACAACGCTAAAGTAAACGGTGTTAACTGGTTATTCCATGGGACATAATCTATGAATTAGTAAGTTGCAAGTGTCTTGTGCTGGTCATATTATTGATTTTTTTATAAAAAATTAGTGGTTTCCGTAAAAAACATTGGTAAAATTATCGAATAAGGAGTGTTTAAAAATATTTTATAATTCACAACAATTTTTATTTCTTTCCAGAATTTTTTAGTGAGTAGACCGTTGTTTTTTTTAAATAGATGTTTGTCCTTTTCTGTTTGTGCTTCTCATAATTATAAACTAAGAAAAACACACTGTAATAGGACGGGTATGGCTTGTTTCCGCCAAAAGTGTACCTTTCCCTTTTCCCCTAATTCACTTTTCCGCCAAATCATAAATTGTTCGATTCCCTTTTTCGCCAAAACTCTGCCTTTCCCTTTTCCCCCAATTCTCTTTTCCACCAAATCAAAAAAGTAAGTCTAGAATTTGAATAATGTTTGAATATTATTTATAAAATATACAATATGTCAGTCAACAATATTTCGGTTCAAAAGAAGTAATAAATTCAATAGTAAGTTATAGTTTATCGAGAACGGTTAGAAAGCGACTAGGCTGCGTACTATTATAGGTACAATAACGGTTGGTTTCGTACGTATCATACAACTGTCAACTGTAACAATATAACTGGTACAACAAGCAATCGATAGCGTTTGGGAAATAATCCCGATAATCAGTGATAAATTTATCATTTGGTTGAAATTACGGTACGTTATAGGAATATATATCATTATAGTACAAACTTTTTAATGCATATAAAATAAAAATAAAATTATAATTTATAATATATTAAAAATATTTAAATTATACTAGACTAACTTTTTTGATTTGGCGGAAAAGAGAATTGGGGGAAAAGGGAAAGGCAGAGTTTTGGCGGAAAAGAGAATCGAACAATTTATGATTTGGCGGAAAAGTGAATTAGGGGAAAAGGTAAAGGTACACTTTTGGCGGAAACGGGTAACTCCCACAGAAATGAATTGAAATTTTAGATAAGCTAACATTTTTAAAATCCACATGGGTGCAGCCTTCGATCATACACAACTAAAATTATGTCTGTTTTTGGAAATACTCAGTGATGTTTAATAGAAAAATCCTGTAAATATTGAATATGGCCATGTCATTGCCCTTATTGTGAATAAAACTGTGTTAGGCTGACATTGCTGCTCTTTTAAGTTATATTATGTATATTAAATATATAAGACAAAAAATCGAAAATCCATTTCCAACATTCATATTGAAACTTTGGTATTGGCATGGTATAAAGTACTATAAACCTACAGGTGCCCAACTTAAAATTCTGCCATAAAGGAGCCCAAACTCATCTTTAGGGCTTACTCCTGGACATAAGCAACATATGCAAAAAAAGAGAATACAGACATATATGATGTAAAATGCAGATATGTTCCAATACAAAAATTGAAAATTGTCACAATGTAGATTATATTTACAGATATAGCAAATAATTACGGAATGTATATGAGAAGTATGTATGTTACTAATATGTGTGTACTCAAAATTAATTTTGTTAAACATATTAAGACGTATAGTAAAAATAAGTTCTTTTAAAGGTTGTAATTTTTAATTATTTTGGAGTTAATTCAACATCTATAATAAATTGTCTTACCATTACCCAAATTATCGATTATTCTAATTCCACTGATTGTCAAAATAATATGTAGGTACCTAATATAAGAATTAAAAAACATTTTATTGTGTTCAAAATAACATTGATGACTTTAATGTTATATCAATAGCAGTCGATCGGAGTGTTGATTTAACAACAAACAATCTTTAAAAATATTGTAATTCTTTAGAAAAAGTTAACAAGTTTTACCTCACTTAAAGGGGCAATACATTTAAACAAGTCATTATAGACAATGAATTATATTTCAATATCGGAAGTTTTGAGTAAAACTTGCTAAAACACTCATTGCCACAAACTTCGCATATTAACTATTTTTTTATACAGTAATAACTAATAATGATTTTATATAAATTGTATGCACATAAAATATGTACCTGTTTAATTATATTCTAATACTAGCTGAACCCGTGCCCGTTGTTTCCCGTTAAAAATGGCAACTCTATATGAGACTTGATGGTGACAATGTGCCCGATGAACCACTGCAGGCAACCAAAAAACCAAAAAAATAACGATTTCTACTAAATATACTTATATTTATCCTATAACCAATAGCAATCGCATGTCCGCATATAAACAAATGTTTTCTTCGTAAATCTTAAAATCTCTGTTTGAGCAATTCCCCGGGTCGGACCCATCGGGTCTAATTGTGAATCTAGACCATCCAGGATTGTGTCTTGTTAGATTAGTAAAATAAAATAAAATAAGCTAAAATTATACTCGCCCAGTTTTTCCGGTAACGCCAACAACAGGAAATGGAAAATGAAGTCGTAATAATTGAATAATCATCTTTCATATAGATAAAACCTAAATTTTATCTGTGCTATCGACTATTGCTTTCTATGTAAAGAGAATATTACGGCTATAAATAAAATCGAACGGAATAAACATGATACGAAAATTATCACTTTACAAAATTTAAACTTTACTTCATATAGTGAAACATAATATACCTAATATTCAATATACGACATATTTCTCCATGTTGATCCATATTTTTGGTGTTGGCCGGGAGCCCCGTTGTAAAGATTAATCATGTCATATGAACAATTTCGTAAGCTGTAGATTTTTCAAATCAAAAAAACATTCAGGAACTCAACACATAAATCATCAAAAACATTTTTAAAAAAAAAGTTTTAAAAAAGGGTTTTTTCAAAAATTGTTTTGTAAAAACCTTCTCCTGGCAATTACGGACAATTAAAAAAAATCAGCCAAATCTTCCCAGCCGTTCTCAATCGATGAATATTGTTACACATTTGGCTCCATTTTATATACATATAGATATTGGTATATANAAAATAAAAATAAAATTATAATTTATAATATATTAAAAATATTTAAATTATACTAGACTAACTTTTTTGATTTGGCGGAAAAGAGAATTGGGGGAAAAGGGAAAGGCAGAGTTTTGGCGGAAAAGTGAATCGAACAATTTATGATTTGGCGGAAAAGTGAATTAGGGGAAAAGGTAAAGGTACACTTTTGGCGGAAACGGGTAACTCCCACAGAAATGAATTGAAATTTTAGATAAGCTAACATTTTTAAAATCCACATGGGTGCAGCCTTCGATCATACACAACTAAAATTATGTCTGTTTTTGGAAATACTCAGTGATGTTTAATAGAAAAATCCTGTAAATATTGAATATGGCCATGTCATTGCCCTTATTGTGAATAAAACTGTGTTAGGCTGACATTGCTGCTCTTTTAAGTTATATTATGTATATTAAATATATAAGACAAAAAATCGAAAATCCATTTCCAACATTCATATTGAAACTTTGGTATTGGCATGGTATAAAGTACTATAAACCTACAGGTGCCCAACAAAAAAAATCAGCCAAATCTTCCCAGCCGTTCTCAATCGATGAATATTGTTACACATTTGGCTCCATTTTATATACATATAGATATTGGTATATATTTTCCTACTTTGGCGGTGATGTATTAACTAGTCTCCAAGGTGTTTGGACTCTCCAAATTTATTCTACTGTAAATATATTTTTAATATGTTAACATATACATACATACTTATGCACATTATATTATAAGTTATTATAGTTATTATAGTCAGTATTGACAATGGATTGTATTTCAATATCGGAAGTTTTGAGTATTATCCTCTAAAACACTCATTGTCACAAACTTCGTATATTTCCCATGTTTTGTTACAGTAATAAGTAATAACTAATAATGATTTTATATAATTTGTATGCATATGAAATATGTATCTATTTAATTATATTATAATAGGTATATATGTTTTTTATTTTGAAAGGGATATATTTACTAGTCCCTCGGGTGTTTGGAGTCCAAAAATTCATTCTCCTATAAATATATTTTTATTTTGTTAACATATGCATTATGCATATATATGTATACAGTATACACATATACTATTATTATAACCATGTCAGAAATATTAAGATAATTTTGAAAAGCAAATTATTCAACTTAACAAACAACTTAATGAATCAAAATGACATTATGTAGCATTTGTTATTCTCAGTATTATAGTCAGCAGTAAATCTTAATATCAAACATTTTAAAAATTACAACAACTCAGTTGTTATTTTAACCACAAATATTACTATACTTTTTAACAATTTATTTAGAGTAATTTGACATTTCAATGATTATATTGACAATAATTGATTGCCGGTTATCAATAAAGTGAATGTTTAAATAATTTAACAAGGAATCTTTAATTTATTAATGAATATAATTTTTAAGCTACATCAAAAAAACTTAATTTAGTCGTTCATATACTTAAAATAACTTTTTTCCTTCAATTCAAATGTAGAATATGGTAAACAAATAACAATGAATATGCGTAACGAGTGTTTTAACATAGCGTAGGATCAACATTCATTACAACACTCCAATGTTATTTAATTTACAAATTACATTTAATTTAATGTTTAGTTAATTAACAATTGAACGAAACTGAATTCAACTTCAATATTTCTATGTGTGCAGTAATATATTTTTTTGCTGTTTTTTTTAAATAAATGTTAATTAAAAACAAAACAAAAAACAAAAAAATAATATGTTTTCTAAGTTATTTTTTGTTGTGCAGCATGATAATATGCCTAACAATCCGCCAGGATATTATAAGACAATTTTTAAAGTAAACGGTGTTGAAAGATCTGATTACTCTGATATACATAATCTATGAATTAGCATGGCCTAAGTGTTATGTGCTGGTCATTGTATATTATTGATTTTTTATTAATTTAATTGTTTTGTCTCTGTAAAAAGCATTTTTTTAATTGATCAAATTAGGAAAGTTTAAAAATATTTTATAATCAATAACGATGTTTATTTAGCTCAAGGACCTCAATGTAAGTAGAGTTTTTTTTAAATAGATGAATGTAATATTAAAGTTTTACCAATTCTTAGTTTTCCATCAAGCAAAGCATAAAGAGATTTGAATTTGCATTTCAGAGGAGCTAACATATGTAATATCCATGTGGGTGGACGGTTTTGATCAATTTTGGGGATACAATTGAATTACTTATTGAAGTTTCATAGACAAATACCGAAAATATTGAATATGCCCATGTCCGTGAATTTATCGCGAATACACTATTAGACTGTCCTTTCTGGGAATTGTTTTACCTATACATAGTATGTTTATAGTTTAAGGTTTTATATTTTTAAAAATTTCATTCTTTTCATCTAACCGTCGAGTGTTCAGACATTTATTTAAGAACCTATTCTTAAACATTTGGGAAGTGTGGCTGTTGTATAATAACACATGAAGCACATAATATCCCATTGGGCATGACATAAATATTAGCAATTCCGGAGTGGACATTTTATATTTTATGTATGCTAAATTTATTTATTTTTGATAACATTTATGTGAGTCGATATAAAAATATTATTATTATTTATAGGAGTCTGTAAATTTAAAAATATTATATTGTTATTGTCTATAAATCATATTTAATTCCAGATCGTCCAAGTACGTAATCAGTTTTATTTTTGAAAATATGATTGTAATTTAGTGAAGTTTATTCATAGAAATTATCCACGATAAGAAGCAGAAGTGGAAAGCCATTGAAATATAAGAGTCTGTTTTTGGAGACACTTATGAAATACCTAATGGAAAACCTTATGAAATATCCGTGATTATTCTAAGTCCAAGAAATTATATAGAATAACTAGTTATATCGTCATCGAGAACAACAATTTCACATCTTCAAAACTAAAATTTAACAGTACATCAGAGCTTTATTTCAGAGAGTGATCATGAGAAAACCTCATGGTTGGTCCAGATTATGTACCTAAACAGCGTTCAAAGAACATGTTACCAAATTGGGCATTATATATTAATTAGCAAGTCCGTAGTGTACTAGTGACATGTGTTAGGAAATTATATTTTTGTTATTTTTTTTTTGAATTCTGCTTTAGAACATTTATATATGTCGATAAAAAAATATTTTTATGATTTTTAAAAGTCAAGAAATTCATAAATATTATAAGATTAATGCCAAAAATTTATATTTGATTCTAGGTATTTCAGGTGAGTAATCGGTTTTATTTTTGTCAAAGTTTAGTGTTAGTGTTTGACCATAGAACATTTTATATGATGAGAAGCAAAAATTAAAATGCATTATTCATTAATATAGTAGAGTATTCTCATGTCGAAGAACTCATAGGAAGTAACCAGTTAGATCATATTTTAAGGGTTTCGCACCCAAAGGGTAAAACGGGACCCTATTACTAAGACTTCGCTCCGTCCGTCTGTCACCAGACTGTATCTCATGAACAGTGATACTTAGACGGCTCAAATTTCTACAGATGACGTATTTTTATAGCAACTTCAACAACAAATTCTAATTATAAAATATAATAAATATTTAAGGTTGCTCCCTTACAACAGACATGATTTTGTTGCCGTTCTTATCAGTGGAGGCTCGTTAGGTTCACCTTAGGTGGTGTACAAGAAATGTATAAAATACCTATGTAAGATTGTAAAAATTTTTAATTTTCCAAACATTGTAAATTCGTAACAATATGTCAATTTTTAATTTGTTTTTATATTATATTGATGGTATTATAGTAGTTAATAGTTGACCTTAAGATCACACTGGCACAATTAACAGATAATGATAATCCGATAATGTACCTGCAGTGTTATCGTTTCGACGATCGACGCCACATCGTGATTTGATACAAATAGGTTTGGTGCACACATTAAAATAGATATGCTCGAAAAAACTAGATATTACTAACCAACGCGTCGAGACATGTAGCTAATATTTACTCGGTTGCCCGGAGCACAAACAATTTGTGCTCCGCGAGTCATTTAATCCATAAAAACACACGTCTCTAAATGAAAAAAACAGTAAAAACTTCTTTTTTTTTTACAGACCATGTGCATAATAATCAAATATATATTAGTATATAATATACTATCATAGAAATCTAATTATTTTTTACATATTTATTCTTTTTTTGGGTGGTTCACGTGCTCCCGCGCACAATACCACGATCCGATATCGGTTCTTATAGATGGTACGGAACCCTTCGTGCCCGAGTCCAACTGGCACTTGGCCGGTTTTTTTTTTAAAAAACTTTAAGAAGCAACAATCTCTCATAACTAAAAATCTGTCTATTTTCATTAATGCATATGAAATACTTATGGAAGTTTCATAGAAAAGTCCCATTAATATTGACTGTGCCATGTTCGTGAATTTACCTCGAATAAACTGTTAGACTTTCTTTGGTCAGAACCTTATTGCAATTAAAATGATTTATTCATATTTATTTATTTTATTATCACCATCATATATGAAGAAACGTATTTAATTATCCCAACAAAAATAATTACTTATAAATAATCTATATTGACGTATAAATACATGAAAACTGGCGAAGTTTGACTGCTGTATCTTTGCTGGGGTTGGCCGTACTATGTCATTGGTCAGATTTAAGTGATGGATTGGCTAAAACAGTATGACAACAAATGCATAAAAAAAACATAAAGTCTATTCTGAGCAGAGATGGACTCTGAAGAAAAGTTTATTTTGTTTTATCCTTGCCTTAAATTTTTGTCAGGTGTTTGTGAGGAAACCTTATTGTTAATACAGCTTAGGCAAATATCGTCTAAAGAACATGTTATCATTTTATCTCAGTTTCCAGGTTACATCATTTATTTAATAACAAGCTCATTGTGTCATGTGTTTGATATTATATGATTTTGTATACTTTGTTTATTTTTTTTTTTATTGTATTTAATAACATTTGTTTGTGTCACTTAGAAATCATTATAAGGATTAATTAAAATTTGGAAATTTAAAAATATTCACAATTTATTATTTACAATTTATATTCCAGATATTTCAGGTACGTAATCAGTTTTATTTTGGAAACTATGATTGTCATATGGTTTATGTTTATAAAAAAAAAAAATGTTGGATTATAAAAAGCATATATGAAAATCCATTTAAATATTATAGTCCGTCTTAGGGATGCCAAAGAAATAGGTACATAGAAAAGTTGAAATTCCTGTGAAAATTCTAAAATTAAAATTTAATTTATTAATTTTGAAGCTAGGTTACGTACAGTGGCATAAGAAAGGAACGTTTTGTAGTTTTCGAAAAAATGTTGAATTTAAATGTCTTATTCCTGGTGAATTATTTTTAGATTACATAGAATATTTATAATAAAGTGTTAATGACCTACATGAATAAGAAATAGTAGAATGTAGATAAACCAAAAAATAATGGTAATCATCACAAAGCGTTTTTTTTACAGATTATTATGGTCAAGTCCAAACATTTATGAATCGTATGTATAGTAAAATATCTGGGTAATAAAACTTAAATTGATTATAAATTCTTTAATAGTAACCATGTATGTAGTGGCTATTATATAAAATATATAATATTTTATACCTAAGGTATTACAGTAGGATTGGAACCATTTGATAATTTCAACAATGTATTTCATTTATAAAATATATAAGTTAAATACGTCGATCACTGAATCACTCATCGGTAATCCCCAGAAACTACTAATTTGAAATAATTAATAATGGATCATCTAATGATGTAGATATACTTTATGAACGGATGACTAAGGTTTTAGATTATCATGGTTATAGTAGAATTTAGGATTTTTCTCTTTTCTCATAAATAGTTGGCATTGGTTACTCAGGCAAATTAGGTAAAAGCATGCAACACATTGCCGTATTTATTAACAAGAACATTTTAAGTTCAACTTCGGTCAAAATTGCATATTCACACAAAGGATAACGTTTATCATTTTGTTGTAATTCAGTTCAGAATTAATGTACATCAGAGTGACCTTCACTTAAACGCTTTTATCTTTCTGAAATTATAAATTTAAAATAGATTCCATTTTGTAAAAATTTATTTTACAAAAAATAAAATTAAAATAATCGGAATCGTTAATTATTCTTTATAAATATAGTACGAAGTAAACTTATAGGTAATAATTTGAGAGAATGGTTATACAATATAATATTATGAGGGTTTATATACTCGTTAATAGTTACTGGGTACCTATCATTATATTTTTATTTATTCATAGAATTACAACTGAATTGAATAATACTGATACATGAAAAATATTATGATGTTTGATTTCCTCATTGATTTAAGTACCTATGAAAGTATACATGCGCATTTACAGACATTTATTTGAAACGGTTATTAAAAAGTATAATGTATGTTAGCCTTAAAAAAGGTATGACTTTTTTATTTTTATTGAAAAAGTAACTTATTTTTAACTCAGTTTAGTTACTTTTGTTTTCCAGTAAATTTGAAATTCTTACATGTTTAAAAAAAAGAAAGTAACTTTTAACATTAAACATAACTTACGTATTCCTATATCAACCAAACCTAAGGAATTAAAAAAATAGTTAACTTAAACTGCCTTCATACACAATGAATTGGGTAAACTCGCTTACTTTTTCGAAAGAATTTCCTTCGGAAATATGTTTCAAAATAATTCTGTCATAATTATCAGTCCCGGTAACATTCTTTTTAGAATATTGCTGTGAGCACATCATGATCAGAGAATAACTTCATAGTTTTTAAACCTCAAGTAGTTGGAACCATAAGAACAGGGTATCAAAGGAGACGTCATAATACATCAATTGACATTGTCAGAGTTCCATGTAAAAAAGTTTCGTCTTTTAGAGTTAAAATATAATTTTTTTTTAAAATTATTTTGGATATCGATTTTCTACCTCAGCAAAATGTATTGAAATCTTGGAATTTATAAATATTTTAAAATTCATATCAATTGTTTTTTTTTTCAGAAAACGATTGTACGTATTCAGGGTTCTTATATATAATATGTTTGTCCTATAATGGTTTTCATATTGAAAAAGTTTTCCTTTATGGGAATTAGAAGCAGAAATATATTAAAATTTCAATTGATGCTAATCATTTTGAAATAAGGTTATTTAAGCTACGAACCTTATCACAGATGTACATTTCCGAAGCGGTAAATGTAATATTTACTAATATTTCTTGAGAAATTACATTCAATCAATCACTCATTAACACTCCCAAAAAACTGTATAACGTAGGAACTTTAAATTTGGAATCCCTCTACCGATCTAGATGTGCAATAAGAATGGATTTTCTGATATACACATGTTAATGAGGTGGTTACCCAGAGATCTTAAAAATCAAAGTTTAAATTGAAATTACTTAAGACTAATAAATAATTTTTATTTTTAAAAGAATATAATGCTAATAGTCTAGTTTAGTTAATTTCTTTTTTTGTACATGAATGGTTGCTATTTATTCCTTTGTCAGATGTGTTGAAATCACGAACCATACTGTCAATTTTTTAACGAAGTTTTTTATTTTTTAATTATTTAATACAGATATTTAAAAATATTTTAATATAAATGATAATTTTTATTTATTCCAGCTTATCTGAGTAAGCAATTCATATAATTTTGTAAAAGATGTTTGTTATAGAGTGGTGCATATTCATATAATGTTTTTCATTATGAAAACTATATTTGGAAATCCATTACAATTTCTAGGAAGGCTAATATTTTTAACATCCATATTTGTGAAAAATTACTGCTATAGCACAATACTTCATACATGATTGTTTTTGAGGAGTCTGGTGGACTGGTAACTTCTTAAAAAAATCAATGTCTTAAGTCGTAATCGAGAACATCATAATTTAGTATGATGATATTGTTCAAAAATATATTTTAATGTTAAATGAATACTACAGTTGTAAATGTTAGAAATCACTAATATATTATATCCTAAAGTATCGACACATTAAATATTGAGTCCAAAAATGCATGGAAAGTTGATACTTATCAAAGTCAAAAATATTTTATAATTATCATGTAACTACAATTTTTTATTTTATTTCAGATTTCTTCAGTACGTAATGACTTATATTTTATAATACATGTTGGTCTTGAAAGTAGTGTTGTATATTATTCTAACTAAGTTTTCCATTATGAGAAGCACAGGTGGAATTCCATTGAAATGTAGGAGGAAGATTGTTAATTTGAACATTATATAGTAATGAGATTTTAGTTGTTATGATCCCATACAACTAAGAAGCAGTTTGTTTTTAGACATTGTAATAGAATGATTCATAGGAAATCGATAAATATAAACAAAAGTAAAGACAGTTTAGTAAATATTCAAGTATATTGTAACAATGTCATATGTTTTTACTTATGCTTGTAATGGTAAATATTCTGTATCACATAAAAATAATATTTACCGTAAAATATTACAGGATATTTCCGAACATGTTCATTATTTGTATAATATAATATAAATTTAATTTAAGACGTATACGATATCAGTAGTCATTGTAATAATTGGATTTCAAATAAATTCTTAAACAGAATAAGTTATTTTATTTCCTTATACATTTGTTGGTGAATATTGCTAGTAGAACAGCATACGACGAGAAGTAATGGTATACCTACCAAGGGGTAAGGCACTTGGGTTTAAAAAAGGTAATGGTCGAACTGCACTTGGGTAAAAAACAAGTAGTGGTTGAACTGTACTTGGGGTCAAAAAAATATTTTAATAAAATTATCATGCATTTGAAGGGATTTTTTCTTTGTTGAATTTGAAATCATTCTCCGAGGTAAATTAAGTGGTTCTTCATGAATATATTGTATCAATTCAAACCGAAAAATTACTTTAGAAAATTCATCTAGATATAGTTTTGAAAGACTACCATGATAGGTACCACGCCATTTAACATCATCATATTTTTCTTCTAAAATGTATAATTTTGATACACGATTAAGTCACAGCCTCGTTCACTTTTAGTATTTTTTAAGCTGTTCATATTTACACATCGACGTAAAAGTGTGTAATAATTGTATTTTGAATAGGTCTACATAGACACATAGTACACGCCATACAGTATACAATAAAAGTATTAATCTTATATGCGTTATCTAAATGGCACGAACTAATATAAAATGCTATTAAATAAGTACACGGTAGTGTTTTTTTTGATTCAAAATATATTTAACGGGTTTTCCATTTTAATTTTTTTTTTTTGAAAGAGTGCAGTTCGACCATTACCTGCTTTTTACCTGAGTGCAGTTCGACCATTACCTTTTTTCAATCCAAGTGCAATTCGAAAAATTAATTTGTAGGTAATAAGTGCAATTCGACTATCCCGCTACCAAGAATTAGTTATTCCGTCTGACATGTGTTAGGCATTCTACATTATTAAATATTCTATTTAATTACATTTTTCTGCCCCGATGAACAATCTTGGTAAAATTCATAAACATTGAGATATTTAAAAATACTTTATAATTAATATACACCTAAATACAATTTTTATTTTATTCTAGATCGACCACGTACGTTATAAATTTGATTTTGTTAAATTATGTTAGTCTTATAGGAGCGTATATTCTTCTTGTGACATTTTCATTATAAGGAGCATAGATGGAAATCCATCAAAATTCAAGAAGAGATTTCAATTTTATAATAATTCGGTTTGTGTGGGGAGGGGGGATAAGAGCTACAATTATATGGAACTAAAAATCTGTTCGTTTTTGGATATGCTAATATTAGTCAAATGGCTCTTATAGAGAATTATTCGACTTTTAGTGTAGCAAAATATTAGAAAATTAAACAAATAGATGTGATACCATGGTTGTTGGCTAGTTACTTCCTGAGTTCTTGTGTCAGTCCGGGTCGATGTATCAGCACCATGAGACGTACCGACAAATGTGTAGTTATCAAAAAATACGTACATATTACAAGGTTGTTTGTGGCTTAAAAAACGAGCAGATAAACTGAATTATGCCACGACAGGTTCCCAGCGACGAGTATATCACTAGTACGGACGACTTATCACTCAAGGTACAAGATATGGCGATGATGTAACTCACCACGAACAGCAATTGACATCTAAACGATACTATGACGTCGAATGAAAGAGTTTGATTAATACAGACTCAGCAGCCAGCATTGCTCAACAGAAGGAACACACACCTACTGTGTGTTCTTAAATTATGGCGAATAAAAAACAATAAACCGCTAAATACATATCATAAATAAGAAGCACATCATGCTTCGTTCAATGCAACGGCGAAAGCACATACAAGCATAATAGTAAATTACCGACTGACGCAAACGGCGAATGTCAAGACTGACCAGTGTTGAATGTTGATATCTGAGTACGTGTAGAGAAACCAGGCAAAACATTCTTGTGCGGAAAAGTTAGCGTAGTGTGGTAGTTACCTGTGTTAAATCAATAATAATTATTTGAGCTGCCTAGTAATTGTTCAAAGGTATTTCATTGTGAGGTAAAGTAAAAATTCAGATTTATTTCCTATTCCCGGGTAAATTCCTTAGACAATATTAATAATGACTAATAAGCAAATGTACCTGCACATGATTAAGTGAGAGTTTCGATTACTCGGTAACCTCATAGATTCTTCAAGCTCAAGTAAATAGCATAAAAAGAACAGATTATCAAAAGGGACTTAATATTTTAATTGTCAAGGATAGAGTGCCATGTATTGGCGCATTTTACAGTGTGTTTCTTTTTAAAGGTAACACTAAATAATTCTGTCCAGTGACATCAGATTGATATGCGGTTTTCAGGAGGAGATAGGGAATGCATAAATACACATATCTTGATGATTTTTATATTTTTAGTTCTTTCCGTGTACACATGCGTAATACAACTTGGATCTTTTAAACGGCGACAGGTGTTTGTATTTTATATTTAGATAGATCGAATTTTTTAAGTCAATTTGGTCCTTTTTACCATACCTCTAAAATCAAAATTGACTAAATGACAAAAAGTTAAAGATTCGATTTAAATTAATATTAAATTTTTCAATATTCATACAACAATTTTATGAAATATTATGAAATGTCAAGTATTTTTTTTTGTATCTGAAGGCTTGCAGAAATTATTAAATCATTTAAATTTTATTTTGAGGAATTTATTAACACCAATTAGACGCAAATGTTTATTTACCAAGAAAAGATTTATTAGATAGTTATTAGTCATTTTTTACCCGAATAAATAACAGAAATTATTAAAATTATAAAAGTTGTGTTAATTAGTTTAATCTTAAATAAAATAATTATATAATAAATATTATTCTTTTTGATGATGTTTTTCTGTCTTGGTAAACAGTATCAGTCAATTTAATCAATACTCAAAAATATTTTATAATTTATACCTAACTACGTTTTTTCATTTTATTCCAGCACCTGGAAGTAATTAGATTTGCTTTGTATAAATTATTTTTCCTCTAAACATAGAGAAATATAAAAGTTCCTTTGAACATTCCTCTTAGAATAAACATCATATAGTAATGGGATTTTGGTTGTTATGATCCCACTCAACTAGAAGCAACTTGTTTTTAGACATTGTAATAAAATGCATGGAAAAGATTCATATTAAATCGATAAATATATACAAAATTAAAGACAGTTTAGTAAATATTCAAGTATATTATAACAATGTCATATGTTTTTACTCATACTTTTAATGGTAAATGTTCTGAATCACAAAAAAATAATATTTACCGTAAAATGTTACAAGATACTTCCAAACATGTTCATTATTTGTATAATATTACATCAATTTAATATAAGATGTTTACGATATCAGTAGGAATTGTAATAATTGGATTCAAAATAAATTCTCAACCAGAATAAGTATTTAGGTACATTAGTTTATTTTTGAAGGATTTTTCCCGAGGAAATTCGTTTTATTTCAGAATTATGTCTTATTTCCTTATACATTTTTTGGTGCATATTCCTAGTACAGAACAGCATATGACAAGAAGTAAACTCATGGTATACCAAGAATTTTTTATTAAGGGTGACTTGTGTTAGGCATTCTACATTATTAAATGTTCTATTTAATTACATTTTTCTGCCCGGTGAACAACCTTGGTAAAATTCATGAACATTGGGATATTTAAAAATACTTTATAATTAATATATAAATACAATTTTTATTTTATTCTAGATCGACCACGTACGTAATAAGTTTGATGTTAGCCTTATAGAGTTGTTTATCTTCTTGAGACATTTTCATTATAAGGAGCATAGATGGAAATCCATAAAATTCAGGGAGAGATTTCAATTTTATTATAATTCGGTTTGTGTGGGGAGGGGGAATTAGAGCTACAGTTACACGGAACTAAAAATCTGTTCATTTTTAGACATTATTCAAATGGCTCTTATAGAGAATTATTCGGGTTTTTAGTGTAGCAAAATAATAGAAAATTAAACAAATGGGTGTGATACTATGGTTGTTGGCTAGTTACTTCCTTAGTTCTTGTGTCAGTCCGGGTCGATGTATCTGCACCATGAGACGTACCGACGAATGTCAAGTTATCAAAAAATACGCACATAGTAAAGTTCATGTTTTAAAAAAGGATCATTGCTTAAAGCTTAAGGCTGATGATGTCTATTACTTAAATGTTTTCTGGGAAATATTAATAGAAATCCATCAGGAGGTTTTAGCCTCAAATAATTAAAAGACTGTTTTTTGTTGAAGCTAGTGAAATACTCACTGATGTTTCATAAAAAATCCCTAAAAATATTTAAATATCAATGAACATGTAGTTAATATTCAAGTATATTTTAATTATTGTAAAAAGTTAATTCAAATTTGAAGTGGTAATTTTTTCGAATCACAAAAAAATAATAGGTTAAATGAGCGTTCTTATGATTCCAAAATTGTATTTCATTGTATAATATTATTTAAACCTAATACAAGATGTACAATTTCAGTGGGACGTATAATTATTGGATTTTAAAAGTTTTCTTCTACTGCAACAATTATTTAAGCTTTTGAGTTGTTTTGTATTCTTCCTTAGAAGGTGGTTTTATACTCGGGATTATTTCTTATTCCCAAATACATTTACTTAAGAATATATAGTGATTCATCGTTAAATAACAGTAATGGTTACTTAGTAACTTCATGGATTTTACCAGCTCTAGTCGATGGCATAACAAAACCTACGTAACTCACTATAGATACTGGGATAGAGAGTCATGGGTTTGTTATGACATACCAGCTGGGTATTTAGCCGGTCAGCGACCGGGCCGTCAGTCGATTACCTATTAATACCATTCATATTTATTTGTATAGATTTATATAGTTCATTATTATAAATCCGTTAGAGAGCTAAACTTTTATTTTTTTTTTTTTTTATAAGACAATGAGTTTCATTTTTGTTTATTTAGATTATGTATAATGTATAATATTGAATATTAATCCATTACATCGCTCAGCCGTAACAACCTTGTATCTTTACTTTCTGTGACCAAGAGTTATATTTTGTGATTTTCATATATAGTTACTGAAATTAACCTGATGTGGCTTATTATCTATGTTCCATTTCAAGCAAATCGGAAGAGTAGTTTTGATGATTACGAGTGTAGAAAAATGCGTTATTCATTTTTATTATGTAGAAGATTATTAGATAGATAAAATACAATTTTTTCTGATGACATTTTTCTGTTTTGGTAAACAGTATTGTTAAAATTTATAAAATTGTACTATACAAAATTATGTTATTATTAATTCCTAACTTAAGATTTTATTTTATTTCAGATTCATGTAAGTGTATAATACCTGTGTCATACCTGTGTTTTGTAACAGGTTTTAGTCTTATGATTTGTATTCCTAAACTGTCTCTAGAAGTGAAGGTATAAATTCATTACTGGGTAATAGCCCCAAATTATGAAAAAACTGTTTATTTTCGTTGAAGCTAATGAAATACTCATTGATATTTCATAGAAAATTCCTAAAAATATTCAAAAGTCCAAGAACATATAGTTAATATTCAAATATATTTTAACTATTGTAATATATTTAATTAAACTTGTAGGGGTAATTGTTTTCGAATCACAAAAAAAATAATAGGTACCATGAAATAAAGCAGGATAGTTAAAAACATTTTTTTATTTGTATAATATTATATAAATGAAATTCAAGGTCTACTATGTTAGTTTAGTAGGCCATGTAATATTTGGACTTAAAAGGGTAAATGTTTCGAATCACAAAAAATTAATAAGTTGCATAAAATTGTACGGGGTGATTCTAAAATTGTTTTTCATTGCATAACATTATTTAAACCAAATACAAGATATACAATGACAGTTGGTCATATAATGATTGAATTTTAAATATTTTCTTTACTTCAATAATTATTTAAACTAAAACTTTTGGAGTCTTCCCCGAGAGATGGTGTTATATTTCGGGATTATTTCTTATTCTCGGATACATCATTTAAGCATATACCTAGTGACACATCATTAAGTGAGAGTTACGATTACTCAGTAACCTCATAGATTTTTATTTGTCAAGTAAATGGCATAACAAGAACTGGTTATTCCAGAGGACATAATATTTAAATTGCCCAAAATATGGCATAATGTGTTGAAAATTATACAATATTATTGAATATTATTTTTATGACGTTAAATAATCTTGGTAGAGTTCATCAAAATCGTTATATTTAAAAATATTTTATAATTAATACCTAATTACAATTTTTATTTAATTACAGTTAGAAGACGTATGTTATCAATTTAATTTAATAAATTATGTTTGTCTAATACTGTAGTATATTCTTCTTAAGAAATTTTTTTATATGAGAAATAAAAATGGATATCAATTAAGATTCATGAACAGCTATCTATAAGCTCCATTGTGCTATCATCCGACACAACTGTTGGTTTTTTGAGAGGCTAACGAAATACTTGCTGATGTTTCATTGAAAATATTGTTTACTAACTTATAGGTATTATACATTCCAGTTTTTTTTTTAAAATATTGTTGATATGTTTGATTAGACATGTAGTTAAAAAAGTAATAATCACAAAAACATTATACCTTTGAATTACAGTATAATAGAAATAACAATAGAAGATTAAAAAAATATATTTAATTTTAATAATATAATATTATTCAATTTAAATATATGTAAATTAATGTGAGTTAGCCGTGTTGTGATTTAAATTTAAAAATAATTTATTAACTAAAATAATAATTTAAGCTTCCGAGTTATTTCTTTTGTAGACATTTCCCCGAGAGTAAGAGTAATATTTTATAGAAATAGAAATCAGTCCTTAGAGAATATAAATAATGACACATGAGAGAGTTACTATTACTCAGTAATCTCATAGAATTTTCCAGCTAAATAGCATAACAATAACCGGTTATCGAAAGGGACTTAATCTTTTAATTGTCAAGGACTGAGTGGTATTGGGCATTATATATTAAATAATATTCTTTTTATGGCATTTTTCTGACTCGGTAAACAGTATTTTATAAAAATCCGATAATAAAAAATATTTTATAATTTATACCTAACTATTTTTTATTTTATTCCAGCTCGTGGAAGTAATTAGATTTGTTTTGTATTAAGTGTTTTTCCTCTAGACGTTAAGAAATATAACAGTAAATAGTTCCTCTGAACATTCTTTTTTGAGTATTCTTAGTAGTGCATTATTCAGATAATGATATAACATAAAATAATTAAATAACAATGAGATATCACAGTTTTCCATCTGAAATAAAATTACGTAAGCTAATCAGTTAGTAGAGCAAGGACTTTCATGCACTAAAAAATCATCAAACATGTATTTAAAAATATGCACTTATGCATAAAACCATTAAAAATATGCGGTTAAATATGCCCTTAAAAAAATTAATTTTATTAATATACACTATAAGTTTTAACTACATTTATTTTATTAAATTGATTTGAAATTTCGTTTAAGTGTTGAATCAGATTCTTCTTAATTATTATCCGTTTAATATACAGATTCACCAAACTCGATTACAAAATTACGCAGACGATAAGCTTTTGTCGATTTTTCTTTTGGCATATTAATAGAGTGACAAAATTTAAACTCACGAAACTTACGCACACGCAGCGAATCTACTAGAATTAATCTGATCTACCCACTAACTATAGATACTTGATACTATTGTTTTTATCCCACGTGCCTACTGTTCGTTAAATAAAAATACAAAAATAGACATAATTAATACTGACCATTTTTATTATTTCAAGATAAAATTTATCTCTATCGTCTTTATAAGTTTATAATAAATTGTTGACAGTGATTCGTAGAAAATATTCACCAAAGTGCTCGATTATCGATAAACCATCAAAATATGCACTAAAAGATTAAAATATGCTCTTACAATCAAAAATATGACTTTTAAACCTAAGAATGTCCAAATATGCAAAAATATGCACTAAAAACTTTAAGATTTTGGTCACAAACGTTGTGAAACGTACTGTGTACTTCCTCTGCACAAGTTTAATCAAACCAGAAAAAACATGCAAATGCATGAAAGTCCTTGATTTACTTATTAGGTTATCCATGAGACATTGGGAGAGTCCTGGTTATCATAATACTGTGTTGTGTATCATATATTTTTGAATTTTTTTGGTTTATTTTTTAATTTATTTATATAAAAATGTTCTATAGTGTATAGTAAGTATTTCTAAGATTAATTAAAATCGTAAAATTTCAATATTATATTTTAATTTATGATAGTTCAAAATTTCTATTTTATTATTTTAAATGTTTGCGCCAAGCTAAATATGTAGCGCGTTATGCAATTCTATGCACGGCGGTGGACCATCCTTATCATCTCATTATTCCCGTTACCTCTTATTAAGTATCGTGTGATTTATTATACTAATATTGTAATTATTACAATTATCATTGTTCTTGTCACCGATTATTTTCTACTCTCTTTGTCTTATTGTAATTATCTTTTATGGTTTTTGTTTTATAATCATTTATGCGGCCAACGCCCTTTTATTATTACTATTATTTTTTTTTTTTTCTTATTATTATTGGCGTCGTACTGTCTACTAGCTGCGTCCGCCCAGTTCTTTTCGTTGCTTTTTAACTTGTTGGTCTGCTATTAAAGCGATTATCTTTTTTTACTATGTGTCATTATGTGTAACCCGCTAATTAAGCGAGCACCGAACATGTATCATCACTCAATCAAATATAATCCGAACTGACCAACTATTGAGTCGTAAGTGTTTATTTATTTTATTATCGTTGCCGTCAAACTCGGCATTCTGTATTGTTATCACCATCTAACGTGGTGTCTCATCTGTCCACTTCCGTTCGACAGATTCCTCGCATAAGTCCGCCAGCAACATTACGTTGTGTGAGAGGCCGCCCAGGTCGTCCAGTTCGACGTCTGCCTACTGTATCCGCCGAACGCCGTCCATCGGCTTCTTAAGTCTCCAGTAGATTTAAGCTAGTTTAAGTACTTTCCCTACGTTTTGTGAGCTCTGTGATCATTGCATCATACCGGATCGATCACAGAGACCCTCTTCCCTTAACTAACTTGTACCATCCTCGTTCCCGTGATAGGTTTTTCCCGTCCTGGTATATAAAATTGCCTACCTGTAAGCTACAAGGCGTAAGTTCTTATTTCTAAGCTGGTTGATATTGGTAACCATATTTGTTTTAAAAACCGTGTTCTCGGGCATTACCGAGTGGTAATTTGGGTAGCCCTAATATTGGGCGTTAACAGTAAAAATAATAATTTTTTTATCACTTTGTGTTTGAATAACATTTTGTTTGTGTTCCTGGAAACGTTTATATTTATATACGTTTATAATCAATTTTTACGAGTTTTATGGTAGTCCAATCTAATGCAAAAAGTCAAAAAATCTAATGCTTATTTTTTTCAGAAATATTAAGGGAATTCCCGCTTGAATTTTACTGTATGGAAATGATAAAAGTAGCAACTGACGAACTTTTTTTTACAAATCTATTTATTGGAGCTTACATTAATAACTAATAATAAATGAAAATACAATTGTTAAATTAATATTTTATTTTCATTCTAGTTATATTGTTAGGGTTTTGTTAACTCCCATCATGGTTGTATTGAATGTTCCGGCTGATAATGATTCCCTATTTTACAGGTCCAATAATATTTTGAATTAGGTGCATTTATATCCTAAATATCCTTAATAAAATTCGAATTGTTTTTGGTCACAATGATAAAAAAAACAAACTAATTCTCGATGGGAGAGAATAAAACCTTTTAAAATTATTTTTTATTTTTTAACCAAATAATTTATGTTCTGGTCTTAACATTTGTTTATATTCACATTGATAATTATTCTAAATAATATGCGTTTAATGAATTTATCAGATTTTACAATGATGATGTTTGTTATTTATTATTTTGTTTTTAAGTTGAGAGTGTACTGTAAGTTCTTGTGAGGCAAATAAATTTATTTTAAGACACTTGTTTTTCTTGTAAAAATATAAAAATTAACATAAATGTAAACATCATATTTTCATTACATTATTATATAACATTATATACTCCAAATATATATAATATAATGATAGTTCGACGAAGATGGTACTGTTTTAGTGAATAAATTATCCACCTTAAATATCATAACTAAATATATCAAATGTGCCATAATGTATACTGAATAAATAAACATGTTGATGAATAATCTTTCAAATTTATTAATGATGATATCCATGATCTGAATGGAGTATGTAATGTTGTATATATTCATAAAAAATTATAAAAAATTGAAATTGTGATTAGAAACAAAGCAGAAATCAATGAAGCCGAGTCATCAAAATTACAATGACTACATAAGGTAACGTCTGCGACGAGAGCGGGTCTTTTTTCGCTTCTTGTCGATGGTTGTCGTCGCAAACGAATCAAAGTATTTTACGTTTCATTTATTATTTGTTCTGGGGTATATTTTATTATATTTAATTTTTTTTACCAAGTGTTACTTGGTTTTCCTTAC
Source organism: Myzus persicae (assembly GCF_001856785.1). NCBI lineage: Eukaryota > Metazoa > Arthropoda > Insecta > Hemiptera > Aphididae > Myzus > Myzus persicae. The sequence continues at coordinate 366,025 of NW_019102034.1, read as the reverse complement.
ATGTATTTTAGAATATTATTACTTGTGCGTACGGAGACGTTTGTAATGAATAACACTTTTGGAAAAGGTAGTAAGGCACTGTCGTACTTACTTTCTCTTCAAGTACTTGTTGTCGTGGTCAATCAAAAAAGAGTAAGACTTTGCCTGGGTTAAAGATATCTCACTACCGAACATCCAGTACCTACTCGTTATCGTTGTCCGTTGTTCAAGGAGTAAAGTAACCTTAGAGCTGTATAGTGTAAATCCTGTTTGTCCTAGTTTAGTCATTATTTTGTGCAGTACTCGTTATCGTGGTCACCTAAAGGAGAACTTAAATGAACACATACCGCAGGTATCAATAATTTACTCGTTTTATGGTTTATTAAATCAGAAACCGAAATAAATCTGTTATAAACGTCAATTTTTCGAGTGGTGTATAATGTATATGACTGTAACTAGGAATAGAAATAAAAAAACTGAAGTTTTCAAATAAAAAATTAATAGATAAGAATTGTATTGATCTCAGAATCATATGTGTCTCAATGTTTTTTTATAAATCAAATTCTTGATACCGATCTATACACATCGACATAACACAATACTTTTGTAAATAATTAATATGCAGCACGTCTCAGTTGGGGTTAATAAAATAAAATTAAAAATAATGTTTGAATTCTTTTGAAGTCATCAAATTACGAATAGTTCGTATATATATGTACATATGTTGGTGTGTACTTTTTTTTTTTGCTAGACCGTTTTTGACCAAAAACGTATCCTTCTGTTTTCGGAAACTTCTTCTTTTAAATGACGATCGTAAGTGAATAAAGAATATTGTGTTTTTTTCGAATTGTGTATTATGAAATTTATTAACTATTAATGTATTTAACTATTTTAATTATAATTTATAATGTAAAAATATTATGTTAGTTGGATAGTTACGTTATTATAATAACATTATTTTTATAACAATATTTGTGGACGGGCCGGGAACGAAACAATAATAGGCCGTGACGCCCGGTCACCAAACTACTTCGCACGCTCACTCACACACCGACCGACCTGTGTATGTGTGTATACGTGTAATAGCAATTCGATCGAAGTGGACGGGTTCGCCGAGCAAAACGATCGAATGCTAGTGTGTGGTGGGTGTGTAAGTGTGTGTATATATGAGAGTGTGTAAGCTTAAAACTATTGGACGAAAGGTAACTATAGATGGTAACACGGTTGCTGATAAAAATTAGTTGCTGTATTGTACACAAATTAATTAAGATTTACGGATACAAGAATATAAAAATCACAGCAACATATAGGTATAAAAATATAAGTATGGATATTATGACCCTTCTGGTCCTACAAAGTATAATAGTAATATGCCTAACGGCTCAACAATATAATAATAATAAAAATGTATAAAAAAAAACTCACAAATATGACGGTGCTCGGCTGGCCAGCTGCTACCTGTGCCTGTATAAATTTGATAATTGACACACAACAATAGTAACACTTAATAATAATACAATGCGCGATTTGCGCTTACAAATATATAATAAATACTGAACGTGGCGATTCGCGCCTATACGCACACGTAATAATAATAAATGCGCGATTTGCGTGCACAAATATATGAATAAAAAATGTGTTGATTTGCACCCACGATACAATAAAAATCTTGGCGATTAGCGCCTTTTACAATGTTAATACTCGGTGTTTGTCTTATTTTACGGCGATTCGCGCACGTAAATTATATCGAATCGGGTTGACCGTTTGTGTCGAACTGGTGGGATGGTCGGCCGCGCTAATTGTTCATCTTTCTAGCTAGGCGGCGGCGGTTGATATCTAGTCGCGCACAATCTACATATTATATAATTCACGATACACAGCTGACATAATTAAAGACAAAATTAAACAATACAAATATAAACATTAAGAAGTGCGTGTGCGTGTGTGTGTGTGTTCGGTCGGTGGCGGTATCTCATGTCCGGGTCTCAACATTCTCCCCCCGTTGAAAAGTTATTTATTTTCAACCAAATCATGCTCTTCCTGTGCTGGTAAGCGGCACAACTTAACGGTTGGTCGTCGCATTTGAGCTCCAGTTGCTGTCCTTAACGTCACTACTCGTATCAATCCATCAACTCCAGGATGAGTTTCGATCACTAAGCCTAACTTCCATCTGGTGGGGGGTAGGCAGTCGTCCTTGATGATCACTACATCTCCCTTTTTTAGTTGTGTTCCTTTACTTGTCCACTTTCCGCGAGCTTGTACTTGTGGAAGGTACTCTTTTGACCACCGACTCCAAAAGGTTTGCATGAGGTTCTGAACCAACTTCCAACGCTTAAGCCTGTTTGTCGGTTCTCCAGAAATGTCTGGTTCATCTGGAATCATCATTGGGCCTCCGATTAAGAAATGAGCCGGTGTTAAAGCTTCCATCTCGGATGGATCACTGCTAAGCGGAGTAATGGGTCTTGAGTTTAAGCAAGCTTCTATTTGGCAAAGGAGAGTCCTTAACTCTGTGCTCGTAAGCTTGTGTTCCCCCATTACTCTTTTTAAGTGATGTTTGGTGCTCTTTACTGCACTCTCCCAAAGACCACCAAAATGCGGTGCTGAGGGAGGGTTGAAGTGCCATTCGATACCTTCTTTTATAACTTGGTCACTAGCTTTTCTCATCATCGATACAAGTTCCTTCTGAGCTCCCACAAAATTTGTGCCATTGTCACTATAGATTTTGGCACATTTTCCTCGCCGGGCCATGAAACAGCGCAGAACAGCTAAAAACGAAGCGCTAGAAAGATCTTCAGCAAGTTCTAAATGCATAGCCTTTGTAGAAAAACAAACGAATATGGCAATCCACGCCTTTTTTGCGGGGACTCGCCTTAAACCGCTACGTACGTAAACAGGCCCAGCAAAATCAATGCCCGTAATTGTAAATGGCCTTGCACATTGAAGACGATCTTTCGGAAGCACTCCCATTAGCGGTTGATCAAAACGTGGGCACGCTCTTATGCACTTGATACACCGTCGTACTACTGCTCGTGCATTTGCCCTGCCCAGTAAGGGCCAATATTGACGTCTCACTTCAGATAGCAATGTTTGAGGTCCAATGTGAAGAAGTTCGCGGTGATACGATTCAAAAATCATAACTGTGATCTTGTGAAATGAAGGAAGAACAATGGGATGTTTGCGGTTTTCATTGATGTTTGAATTTTGCAATCTTCCGCCAACAAGTATCAATCCATTTTTTATAAATGGGTTTAAGCACCGTAACTTACTGTTTTTTGGCACTTCTTGTCCCTTTCCCAGTGCTATGAACTCCTTACGAAAGCATTCTTGCTGAACTATTTTTAATACCGTCAACCTAGCCTCTCTTAGGTCTGATATCTGGCTCTCTGGCACCTTTCTCCCCTTTTATGTACTTTATATATCTTCTTAACCAGGAGATTCCTCGGAGCATTCGGTTCCATTCAGAATATTGGTTGATCATGTGAACCACTGGATTGGTTGTTATTAACGCCAGCTTCATCTTGCGAATTTCAGGTAATTCTTCTACATCCTTCTTTAGCGTGGGTTGGATTTGCCAACTTAAGTTATCTTCCTCCAACCATTCGGGTCCGCTCCACCAGATTCCTGCTCTGATTAATTCTGCCGGAGTTATGCCTCGAGATATGATATCGGCAGGATTATCATGGGTACGTACATGTCGCCATTGATCCACTTCTGTTAGTTCTAATATTTGATTCACTCGATTCGCTACAAATGTTTTTAACCTTGAGGAGTGACTATTTAGCCATCCCAAAACTATCGTAGAATCAGTCCACAAGTAAATGGTTGCAGTGCCTATGTCCCATGACTCTGCCACCTTTGTCGCTAGTTGCGCTAAAAGAAGTGCTCCACTCAACTCAAGTCTTGGGTTAGTAGCTCCCTTCAATGGAGCCACTCTTGATTTTGAGCATAAAAGACGCGAGTTCCATTTATTAGCCTTATCTAGACTTCGTACATACATACATGCCCCATATGCCTCGATCGATGCATCACAAAATCCGTGTACTTCGACCTTGTCACTCTGATGAGGGCTACATTTACGAGGAATGGTAAGATGTTTTAGTGATTCCAATCCAGCATAGTAGGTTTTCCACTTTTCTTGAATATCCGCTTCTAATTGTTCATCCCAGTTTATTTTTAATTGCCATAACTGTTGAAGGAATATTTTTCCAATAATGAGTACCGGACCCAAGAATCCTAATGGATCAAATACTTTATTCAAGTCTGATAATAGCTTTCTTTTGGTAAGATTTGATCTGTCTGCCGGGATCATGATGCTGAATCTGAATTGGTCAACGAACGGCTGCCAACAAAGCCCTAAGGATTTTATGATATCCTCGTCTCCCAGACTTAGTATAAAAAGCGCATCATCTTGATTTTTGCCTATCCTTTCGATAATTGATGGCGAATTGGAGCACCATTTACGTAGTGGTAATTTTGCTGAGTTCAGGATGCTGACTATGTTCTCATGTAATTGTATACATTCATCCTCAGTGTCACAACCAGTCATCAGGTCGTCCATGTAAAAGTCACGTAAGATGACTTCCGCAATCTTGGCGTTCCTTTTCTTTGCCTCCTCTCCAAGTACCACAAGGCATTGCGTTGCCATAAAGGAAGCCGGTGTTGTGCCATACGTTACAGTAGCTAAAGCGTATGTCCGAAGCGCTTCATGTGGATGGTCACGCCAAAGTATTTGTTGCAAAGGCCGATCTTCCTCTGCAATCATTATCTGCCGGAACATTTTTTCAATGTCAGCTGTCAGTACATATTGATGTTTCCGAAATCTTATCATAATGGAAAAAATGTCTTCTTGTACGGTCGGACCGCGCTTTAGTATGTCATTGAGTGAGGTTCCGTTCGACGTTCTAGCCGAAGCATCAAAGACAACTCTAGTCTTAGTGGTTAGGCTCGATGTTTTAATGACTGGGTGATGTGGCAAATAACAAGCATCTTGTGATGCGATGACTTCGTGCATATGGCCCATGCTTATATATTCTGCCATGAAATTTGTGTACTCTTTTCGCAAATGATCATCACGCTGTAGTCTTCTTTCGATGTTAATAAATCTTGAGGTTGCCATTGCTAGACTATTTCCTAAACTTCTGTGTTCTTCTTTTATTGGCAAACGTAACACAAATCGGCCCTCTTGGTCACGTTGAAACGTATCATGGAAATGTTGAAGTGTTTCTTCCTCTTCCTGGGAACGTTGGTTTGCCTTGGATAAGCGTCCAAAGTATGACTCCTCACTGTCAATCATTGCTCGCCAATTATCTTCTAGTGTTTCTCCTACCGTACGAATCCCTGCTAAGCACACCGTTCCTAGCTCCCCAGTGACTAGCCATCCAAATTGACTGTCGTTCAAACATATATTTTTTACATTTAATGGTCTTCGTACAGTTGTAGTTGAAGTGATGTCAAAAAATACTCCTCCGCCGATTAACAAGTCTACAGTACCAGGATTGTAAAAATATGGATCTGCTAAATCAGATAACAATTCATCTGGGATCTGCCAGCCTCTTGGTGGATTTGGACATGCTGGTAGCTTGCTCACAATTGTTGGTAGAACATAGCACACTAGTTTTACCCTATAGTTTCTTAATCTTGACTGAATTGAAACTTCAACGTACGACAATGCCTGGACCCGGCTTTCTCCAATTCCACTCACCGGTAGTGATGACTTTTTGGATTGCAGCTGTAGTTTATTTGCTAAGTTTCCAGAAATAAAATTCACTTGCGACCCACTGTCCAAAACTGCTCTGCACTTCTTCTGATTTCCAAATCTGTCGCCGGCTAGGATCAGCGCAGTAGACAAAAACACGTATCCTTGCTCCGATCCATCCACAAATGAAGCAGCTGCTGAAATATTTGAATCTTGTGACGAGTTGGGTTGTTTTTGTTCGTCAAACTGCTGGGCTTGGCCTTCAACTCTTTCTGCCGAGTCTGTTGACTTCTCGAAGTGCAATAACGTATTATGGTTGCGCTTGCATATTCGACAACTATAGGTAGATCGGCACACAGTCGCCATATGATTCGGGTTTAAACAATTAAAACATAACCTCGAGTCTCTTACCAATGTCACACGATCCCCTATGGACAATTCCTTGAATTTATTGCACGCATATAATTTATGCTCATCAGAACAGCATGGACATTTTATGGGTTTTTCGGTAGATATGAAAAGACCTTTTTTTGAATTGCTGCTCAAGTAAGATTTTTTCATTTTCTGATCCTTTGTTGAATGACTGTCCCTATCTCTCTCAGAACTTACAGAAAACCCTTCGGTTGATTCTAACGCGATGCACCTGTTTGTTAAAAAAACTTCTAACTCAGCGTACGTTGGCAGATCTGTATTGGTGCGCCGAAGCTGCCAGTCTTGATTCGTGGATTGGTCTAATTTCCTTAAAACTACTGTCACAAGCCAAGCATCCCAATGTTGAATGGGCTGCTCTAGAGCTGCAAGAGCAGCAACGTGAGCCGAAACGTTTGAATGTAGCGTTTGCAGCTGCATTCCTGAGGCTGATTCAACTTGATGGCAGTCTAGAATTGCGCGGATGTGTGACTGTATAACTAAACTTCTGTTGTCATAACGCTGTTGCAATTTTTTGATTGCCACTTTATAGTTATTTTCAGTCATAGGTAGCCCCTTAATAATGTCTAGAGCTTGACCACTCAGAGTGGACCTAAGATGGGAGAATTTTTGTGCTGCTGGGCAATTATCATCATTATGTACCATAGCCTTGAAACAATCAAAATAAGATTCCCATTCTTGGATGTTACCATCAAAGCTTGGTAAGGAGATCGGAGGTAGGCGTGCTCCTCGCGCATGCCCAGTAGTTGTGATGCTCGAGGTATTATTTATAGATGTATTTTGACTTTTCTCTGCACTTATAATCTGTTGCAACTCCGCCCGTATAGCAAAATAAGTGTTCTCAAATTCCTCTCTCTCTTTCTCCGCTTCGTCAACATTATCGGGGTCGATCAACTCAATTTCACACTGAACGTCGTCAAATTTCCGATTTATCTGTGGTAACTCTTCCTGACGAAATTCTAATAATGCGATGGCATCATCCCTTGGATTAAATTTGTTGATGAAGGTTTGAACTCTGGTAAGAGCTGCCTTTACTACTCCTCTTCGTTTCTTCAAATTACTCAAGATCTTTTTCTCACTCTCCTCAAGTGTCATTGTAATAAGTTAGTTAAATATATACAAGCTACTCGTAATTATCGACCACAATGTGTATATTATATAGCTGTGTGTATATCAATTGAGAGCGATTTAATTCAGGTGTACCTATAGTAATTAACCGATGATCTTTATATAACAAATATAGGTCACGAAAAGCTTACATTGATCAATATACGGTAATTAAATAATGATAATGATATTACGTAAGCTTATCGATCACGTCGAGGTCACCAAAATGGACGGGCCGGGAACGAAACAATAATAGGCCGTGACGCCCGGTCGCATATAAGCATACCATACATTGCTAGAGACCCATGGGAAATCGAGAGCTCTCATTGGCTCTATTACGTTTGTGATAACACTGATAACATTTTAACATTATCAATATTCAATGTTATCAAATTTTGAATTCTGAGTTTTTTAACTTTATGTCTTTATTATTTTGAATATTTTTGATTTATTTAATTCAAACATAAAAATATGATTTATCCAGCTTCATTTAAATATGAAATAGTCAAAGAAGACAAGGTTAATATTATTTTAAGATGTGATGCCAAATCTATGGAAGATATTAATGTGTGGGTTGCTGAGTTTGGTAAACTTAATTATTTACATTGGAACGTTCGTTCAAGTGTTCCAAATGGGCAGCGAATTATGTGTTCGTAAGTATTTTATATTGT
>NW_019102034.1:227810-357123 GCF_001856785.1 Myzus persicae | reverse complement strand
TAGTTGAATAGTTATGTTATTTTAATAACATTATTTTTTACATTTATACTGTATTCTCAATGAATTGTGTATTTTTAAATTTTAAATTACAATATTGTGTTTTTTAATAACTTATTAACTACATTTAACTATTTTAATTATAATTAATATAATAAAATATAATATTATAATTTATAATGAAAATTATATGTTATCGGTTTATCAATGTTATCACATTTTGATAACTGCAAAAAGGGGCTAAATGTAGGCAATATTATATACTGACACAAACAATTTTTTCCTGCGAAGATCCATTCGTATCGAAAACAGCAGTATCTTAATTTCACCAAAGAGGTTCTAAACAAGCCTCTATTATAAACACTAATAATAGTATTCCGCAGAAAAAGAATAGAATTAGAATTCATGTTGGTAACTTGGAATGGCTCTCCTGAAAAATGATAAAATGTAAGTTACTGCCCTTTTCGCCAGAGGTGGCAAATAAGTATTTGGTTAATATACAAGTAAATACAAGTAAAGTATTTCTTGTAGTTTTTTAGACACCTCTGCTCAATTTATGATACTTACTCAATCGACAGCTTAAATGTATCTTCTGTTGGTAGCAAGACAGACTTAGGTATTATTTTTAATACTGATCTTAATTTTTACTAACATGTTGAAATTAAATGTTGCACGATTTAAAAACACTTGTGTTTGGAATATGTGTATCCAAGGAGTTCATTCAATTTATAGTCTTAATTTTTAAAACTGTTTATTTCTCATTTGTCCTTTCCCAATTATAGTATTTATCTGTCCAGTGACACCGTGACTGACTCCTGTTATTATAATTCATAATTGGTTCAGGGACGAATATTATCTTGCGCTTCTTTTATATTTAAAACAAAGTGTCTTCCTCATGACTATTCCATAGTTATGCAGAACATCTCATCTCACTGGCAGGCGGGAGAGTTAACGACAATGTAGAGTTTTTGAAAAAACTAGATTCTGGTCATATTGATGATCTCTCACTTCTTTCGACTGTCAATTTCGAAGTTCTTTCTCGTACTACTAGATAACATGTTCCTTTTGTTGTGCCTGTGCACATTAACAATTGTGGCAGAAATAATCAACTAGACCGCATGACGCTGTTGGCCAATTAAAGCTCCATCTATCAAAACTGATAAAGTTAAAATTAAGTATTATTACTCCTAATAAATGTATAGGTACTATCATTATAGTATTATACTTATAATTATTATTGCAATTATCATCTTATATAAACTTAAGTGTGTTCTTTGTATTTATTATTTAAATTGTAAAGTGTGTTATGTTTTAAATCGGTGTGTAGGGCTTTGCATATAATAAATTTAAAAAAATTTAAAATTAATTCAGTAGCCATCACTAATTATTGTTCCCTTATACATATTTGGTGCCTCAGCTAGAATAAAAGAGGAGAAGCCATTAGCTTGTAGATTGAAAATCTGTGTTTAAGTTAATGGATAACGTTAAAATGTTGAGATCTCCCCTCCATGGAGTGACCAATAATATTATCCACTTCTGTTTGTATCGTCACATCACACTCTGTATGTAATACCTACAACAAATATCATATACTTTTAAAGGTATAGGGAAAAAAAGGAATATTTAATCATACCCGGATTTCGACAAAATCGAATTTGTTTATTTTGAGAAATTCTAAACCTAAGTTACATGCAATTTTCATTTAATGTTTATTTTAGCATTTTCGGTACCAAAAATTGCTTGTATGCCATTTGTAATAAATATTAAAAAATGTTCGACTTTTATTAATTTTTTTTAATTGTTGATGATAAAAATGTTCTTAGTCATAATACTCAATAATATAATATAAGGTTCTTGAAGGCTATCGCTAATAACGAATGTAGGAATAGGAAAATAAAAAGTCAATTTCAAGCTTTAAAATTTTTTTTTACTAGACAATTCGTTGCTTATTCTAGTTTACACGAATATACGTTATATTCAACTTAAATTTCTCTTAATGTTCTAATTTCCTTATCCATAACATTTAATTATATTAATATCTCTATCTACTTTAAGTCATTAGGCATCGGATACATACGGTAACATCGTTATAACTATAATTAATAGTTTTTCTTTTCAAAATACAACCAATAAAAGTAAAATGCACACACAAGAAATTAACGAACGGAAAAAAATTCAATAGTAAAAATAATTTCTTTTTGCCATTTGTCTCTGTGATTTCTTGGTAACAAATTATGATTAATATATTTTTTAAGTATAAAATTAAACATTTTTTACTTATTCACACAATTACAATAGGTTCTATGACTAATAAGTTCTATACACTTATCGTAATAAAATTTGGGATGAGCATGAAAATGTCCAATAGTGTGACGTTGAATATTGTTTATAATTGTTTTTGTCATCTTGTGTGCATTATACTGCACATTTATGAACATTTCAATTATAATACGACTCATTTAATTTTTATCTTAACATTTAATGCATCTAAATATCTTAATGTTGTGTCATGTAATCTAACATTGGTAATATTATATTATAATATGTTAGACTACAATATCATATACAACCCACTCAAACCGCACACATCAAAATTAGAACAAAAACAAAATATTTTTAGAAGTTTCTCACAGAACATTCTCATACTCTCATCCCATGATTATAGTTTTAATATTTTTGGTAACTATGACATTTCCTATCACTTACATAAAATTGTGTCCATGTATCTTACTTTAAAGTACATTTTTAATGTGTATAAATATTTTTTTTAGTACAAAAATCAATATAACACAGCTATATAGATAATCGTCAAAAATAACAGCTTGATACATTATTATATTCATTATTAAACTTTCCATTCCGATAATCACATTTTTTACAAACTATTGTCAGGTCCTATACCATGATTCATTAGCGTTTATCACTTCTGTCCCAGGATATCCGAAATAGAAAAATAAATACTTCTATTTTCCCAACCATATCATTTATCATAAAATATATTGATATTTGTATAATATAATAATCAATCGTTTTTCAAAAGCAACATAAATAATTTGTATAGAAAATAACAATAAATGCGCTTAACATTTTATCATATTATTTTATAATACCGTACGTTCTACAACCAGATCAGCGACCGTACTCGATTTCTAATCTACAAATCTACGATATAGAACATTAACGTACCTACCTATATGGTAGTTACACGTAGGTATACCTATTAGTATGTAATTATGTCTAAATTATATAATATTGTCATATGTTAAACATGTTTTATAGGTACTCTTATAATACTCACGTGATATTATTATAGTTTAATATATATGTTTATAATTTCATATTTATATATTTTTTCAATTATTTGAAAACTAATCACATTTAAAGCTTGAGCTAAAGTAATGTGGTTTTTCACAAATTGTAATACTTATCCCACTAATTTACAAGTGACATAATATTACACAAGCCTATCAAATAGAATTTACTTTTACTTTGATTGATATCAAACTTAAACTGTTTATTATGCTAATTTTATTTATCTAATTGATTATAGTTTGTTAGTTGCTTATCTGAAAATATGATCAGCCAAAAATAATCGAACTCTACTCGATCAAATGGAAATTACATTATTAGGTATTATGCGTCGTTATCATTTTGATAAAATGTGAATTAGTAATTAATTACTCAGGTATTCAATTTAGTATAATAATATCCATCATATCAAATAAATAAATTCCATTTTTTTTTTATTTATTGTACCTATTTGTTTTTATAAAAATAGCCCACTGTCCAATATTATAATATATTTCTACGCACAACTATTTCTTAGCCTATTTTTGTCATTAAAATTAATGTAATTTTATAATTGTTTCTTAAGTTTAAACGAATTTACAAAAAAATCTCACTTTTTGTCTTTGAAATAATGCAAAGTATTATGTTTATTGTCTATAATTCAATCGCCATGAAGATAACAATGCACTCCGAGAAGGACTTCCTCATAAGATAGTTTAACGCTACACGCTTTTATCACCCGACATCTTGGAGTATTTATTATATTACAATAATTATAATAACATTCTAACCGATTAATGTGTGTGTGCGTGCATGTGTGAGTGTGTGTGTGTGTGTGAGTGTGTGTTTGTGTGTGATTGCATGTGTATGATTGTATGTGTATGTGTGTGTGTGTTCATTAATGAGCAATTTTATTTTTTTCAAATTCAGCATTGTATGGAAGCTGCGGCCATAGTGACACCATTATACAGTTGTTGTACCTGGTGTGTGTATAGAAAATTAATAAAATTTTGCCGAAAATCGCAAGATAAGGTTTCACAGGTATCATAATATTATAGTTAAGTGTTTCGATAAAAAAATAAATAAAACTCTTTGCGATCATAAGTAATATTATCTATACATAGTGACTAATCTATTTTCTATGGCATTACGTATCAGATGTCGAACGCCTTGTATAGTACTATGTAAGTTCCGGAAAAACAGTAAAAAATAAGTGGGTGGAACTCATGATAGTAAATGTATAAGGGATGAAATTAAAAACCTTCTGGAAATTCACGGGTTAACCTACCTACCTAGATAAATAGTTAGCATGAAAATTTTGTTTTGAAGAAGCCGGAGAGTGTTTGCGTATCATAACTGTAATACTACAATATCGTTAATAATTTGAGTGAAAGTTCCAAACAATGTAAAACTACATACGAAAAATCAGAAGTATACTGTTGGACGGATGACTATGATTGTACGTGCTACATTTTTTAAACGTATACAGTGTTGTACGCTTCCTATAAAAATTTAAAAGACATATTATTTTAACCGAAATGTAATTACACAAACAAATATTATGATGTATTGATGTGATGACTGTTCTATATAATATGATAGTTGTGAACATATCGTATCAACGAACATTTCAGATTATACGGATCTATTAAAATATAGTAGCTCAATCTACGAAATTTAAATAATATTATAAGTTCGGATAGTGTTGTGAGAAAATTGGTCGTCTGAACAATTTCCGGAATATTGTTTCTTTGCATGACATCCAGCCATCGCATCGTCTGAATATTACCTATAGTGTACAATATGAAACTAACGTATAATCTCACCCAGAAAACCTATAGTTGCTAAAGCGTTTCAATTGAACCAATATTATGTAGACGAATAAAAAATGACATACATCGCGAGTTTCTTGGCGGCGTTTTCCATAATATTATTATACCTATCAAACGATAATAACATTACTGCGGCCATCATACACGTCATTCCGAGATATTTAATTATAATAATATTCTTGTATTGTTAATTTTTTTTACACGTTCTTCTTCACGAAAAATCACGAAAAATCGTCGTGGAACATAATATTATGTTGACAATTGCACTTTATAGGTTTATTAAGCAACGTCAATTATAACGGTAGTATAAAATAGAATATTTCCGTTTGCTCGACGAAAGTGCAATACCTACTATACCGGTACCTATATTATGCATATTTTATATATTATAACGATTTTCGTTGTTTTTTTTATTTCCCAGTTGGGGAAACGCAAAGACGAAAACCACTGCAAATCACAGTGCAGTCAATTACAACTTTAAACAGGTAGTAGGTGATGAGGGACATGGGGTTGGGGGATTGGATAGCGGTGAACGGATGAAAGTCGATCGCGTGTTGCTAGTGGAAAATCGCTCTCAATACTCGTCGTCCGTCGACGAAAACAGCTGGTCGGTGCGTATGTTGTTCTTGATCCAATCCGTGTACATGGGCACGTTGACATACACACCTGGCAGGCTTGGGGTTGCACACTCCACGCCCCAGCTGACGATGCCACCCACGAACCACCGGTCTCTGTATCCTTCCATCGGGCACAGCAGCGGACCACCCGAGTCGCCCTGTGGAGATAACGTCACTTGTACACATTTGTTATAATATAAATCCGTGCCATTCGACAGGTGTGTAAGATCGCGGATATCTATCTGTATCCGGCGGCGTATCCACAGGAAGGACCGTGTGGTGGGAAAATCTTACCGAGAGTGTGCGGAACGATATTGCTGATTGACAGGTGCCGATTTCAAATACCTAACTTATTAGTTATTGCAACCCGTACTATCTATGTATGTGTTACCTATACTCTAGATCCATATGCACGAGAGAATTTATATAAGCAGAGGTCCCTTACGAGGTGGTTAGTTAGTTTCACTTGGAGTATCTACAGGGGCCAGTTGAAATGAATTTGTAATTTTTGAAATTTGAAATGTCGATAGGCAAACTTATGTTGTGTTAAATAATATTTTATGATACAAACGTACACTATAGTATATTAAGTAAAAATCGTGTACCTACTGTACCTATTGGACACTATGAGTTGCATTTCATTGGAAGTTGTGTACACGGCCCTCAAACACACTTAGTACAGGAGCAAAAAATTTGATGTGTTTGGCATGAGCACCTATATAGTTCAGTCTACTGCTGCGAGTACGGACCAATGGATAGGTACGTCGAGTACAAACATATTTTAAGATCAGTCATCAATCGAATATTATTGTGACTTTTTGTAAATTGTTTAAATTAACTTTACACAGTATTGTGTGATTATATTCAGTTTGATTAGGTATTAATAATTGAAACATTTCAATTTATTTTCATAATTATTATTATTGTACATGCTACAACAGCCGGAATTATAGTCCATAACTAACCGGTCTAACCGAAGACTTCCATCGTAGTTCATGTAATACAGTATTTATACTATACCTATATATATATTAAATATATTATTATAACTGTTAGTTACTAAATTCCCTCATTATTCGGCTCACATAAAATAATCAACATGTATAATATATTCACTAAAATATTTTGACAAATGTCTTTTAAGTTTGTACATATAAGTACACTTATAAAATCTAAGTGACTATCTACTATTTTTAAAATGTATTAGTTATGGTAAAAACATATTGAAACTATTATGGGGAACCTTATATTCAATTAATAATCTTTTTTACTCATAAGCGAACGTTTTATCATACATTCATACCTAAATAAAAAATCATACAATATTAACATACGATCATTCAATACTATTCAAATGCTATCTAATAAGTCGGCTTATATGGTGAGAAATCAAACAGGGAGAAGGGGGATGGTATATGTTACAAGAAACTTCCATACCGATGTTGAAAAAATATCATTTTGATCTATCTTTTCTACGATTATTTTATCGGTTTGGTTAGTTTTTACCGGAGAGCTAGCTTCTGGTATCGCGACTAACTGCCATGGTCAACCGCCATAAAAATTATGTATTAATTTTTTTATTTGGCGAGATTCGTTCGTTTCAAATATATTACGTACATAATTTTTTATTGTGCACATTTAGCAATAACTGCTTATGGGTACCTACTGTAATTGTGTACCGGACTAAATGCTGGTAATCCTGCTGCACAAACCGGGCTAGCTAGTTTTTCGTCGTACAGGGTACAGACAATAAGAATAACGTCTCGCAAAAAGTCCCAATTATAAGTAAATAAGTTTTCGCATTTTCAGCGAATCCGGCCCAACGAAACTTTGGTCTCGGTTTATTGTCTGATTATAATCACCTGGCACGCGTCTTTGCCGCCCTGCTCGTACCCAGCGCATATCATGCCCTCCGTGATGTTAACGTCCTTCTGTTTTAGCCACGCGTTACACAGATCTCTGTCCAGTACGGGAACTTGGACTTCGTTTACTGTCGGTTCGTAATCGGCTCCTGTGAAAAACAAAATTCTAAATAACAACCATTGTTTCAATAAGACACGAATCGGGTGTTTGACGTTTAACGGGAAAACAGCGTTTATGCTATACACTGTGTACAGTTTACTGTATAGACTACGGTACTGTTATATTACAATGCTACAAAAAAATTAAACAAAACATAAATCGGAATCCTTTACAAAGTTTTAACTGTACACAGCGTACAATAACTGTTTTCATTGTAATAAATATACTATTCGTATATTATTCTGAACATAATAATATACTGCTTTTGGTTGCAGTGGTGGTTGCGGTGGTGTCTATTATGGACTCAATATTTGTACCTAAGTGTTAACAGTTATTAGTCCACACGTGCTGTAGGAATTTCATTCCCTAGAAAAATAAATCGATTTCAATCATTCCCTGGTACCACACTTCGAAATTAGACCTGGACGAAACATACACTCATTACATGTACATTTATTTTAATATTATTTTAATAGCTACAAACTAATATAGAAGCAGAATATACTGTAAAAAAAATTTTAAAAATCATAATTTTATTTATTGTTCATAACGAGAATGATTTTTTTAAGAACCTTATTTTCAAAGTGATTAATTTTGTACAAAAAAGTGCAATTAGTGTAGAATATTAGTCTACTTCAAACATTTATACACTTATATTTAAATCCTAATTCCTAAATAGAATTCTCGATTTATAATATATTTGACTGTATAAGAATTTATTTTAACAGAACACGATAAAATACTAAAGGAAAAATAATTCCAATAATTTAGGTCAACATTCAACAATTTACAGTAAAAACATTAAAACACTAAAGTCTGTAAATTGCATTTCTTATATTGTAAGGAACGATGGAATGAGAATTATATTATATTAGAGAACAATAATTTTGTGTCATATTAACTTTCTATTGGCTTATTAATTTATTTGACAAAATATCATAACAATTAATTGTTTCGTCCTATTTTCCTATTAATTAGTACTTTTTTATTTAATGTAAATTAATTATTTAATGTATAAATGATTAAATAATTATATATGAATGGTAGGTGTATTTCTTTACTCAAAAAAGCAGTCGATAAAAATTTAAAAAAAATATATGTTAGTTAGTTATTTCAGACTTGTCATCGGAAAGTTGTTTTAAAATATTTTAGTTTGATAGTTAAAACGAATTTTCCTCGATTTATCTGGCTAATACATATTATGATATCACCTACAACTATTAAAAAATAAATGATTTAAGAGCATTGGTCTTCGAAAATCGTAGTTTTCACATTTTATTGAGTACGAACTAGTTTTTTTAAAAGTACATTTAATAAATATCAAAATAAATAAGGATTTTTGTAGTTTCTCGAAGAGGTGCGAAATTGAAATATTATTATTTTCATTTTCATTAAAAAGTAAAAACTCATTGATAATTGTTTTTGTATTCTCTATTAAAACTTAAAGAATAGAATACTATTGGTTTTATGTATTTTTTTATTTGCAACAAAAAAGAATAAATAATAGGTATAATTGATCTCGAATATTAGAATATAATAAGTTTCGAATAAATAGTAATGTCCACATAGTCCTTTTAAATGTTTTTTATAAACAAAATTGTTAGTTAACAAGCAAGGTAAATAATAAAAATTTATAATTGTTTATAATGATAATTAATATTTGTATAACACACATAATCAAAGTAAATTAACGAATACGATTAAAAAGCAATTTAAAAAAACTTGAATTTAATAAATAGATATAATATATATTATAGGGATTTCAAAAATAGTTTATTATACTTGTTTTTAATATCAGATAAGCCCCAAAACCCTTTATAACTGTTTGAAATGAAAAATGCATATTTTCGCCAGTCACATGTCCTATGTAAATTGGAGTGCTATAAGTGTAGGTTTTTATGTGTGTGCAGCGCCAGATAGGCAAGGTATCGGCCCACCGAGTTTTACGATTTTAACCGGCCCTAAAAAAGTTAACGGCACATTTTTCAATAAGATAAAGTCATTAATAGGTATCAATATTTTAACAATAACATCATATATCATACAATATAAATTATACATATTATATTAAGCAGTAATGTTGACATAGATTAATAATAAATATAACAACTAAGCCGGCCCACCGCGAGTTCAACTCGGTAACTCGCCGGCTCTATCCGGGCCTGTGTGTGTGTGTGTGTTTTAGGGAATATGGAATTCTTGAACTCTATAGTTTAGAAAATATTATGGCAAAATATTAAAAGATAATTTTTGAGTATTTGCATTTTTTTATTATCTTTCCATCTCGATGATGAAAAAAAAAAACAGTAAAGTAACAAGGTATATGAAAACAATAATTTAAAATTTGGAGACTCCCTAGATTTTATTTCATTAAAAAAAAAAAATATGATAAACAGAATAACAATCAAACTTGTTTTTATTTAAAATTTTAAAGGTTCATAACAAACCACTTATATTTTGTAATTAACTGCTGTGCAATTTAGTTAAGGTAATTCATATTTAAGGTTTTATTCGTTTTGTGTAATACTGTTGAAGAGCCCATTGCTTTTTGACATTTCTAAATGTAAATTGTGTCTTATGAATTGTATTATTATACATTCGCAGGTAGCTGTATTATTTTGAAAATTGTTTGCCGGTTATATTCCCGGTTAGGTTTAAATCCATCTCGTTAAGCAAATGTCGAAGGAGAGAATTCGACTCCACTGCATTCTAGATTTGCCGCTCTACTTAATATTTATCCTGTCAAATGTTAATAACAAATATTCTTTATATTACTGTGTAAGATTCGATAGCCTTTTTTCAATTTTAAAATGCATGGGAAATTGGTTTATATAATGATATTATGTGCTCAGGCGAAGAGGACGGAAAAAATGCACGAATTTACAGATACCAATCGCGATAATAGCGGTAATTGATTTATCTAAATTCAATTTATTTAAGAATAATAACGAAAACAATTTATATTACACACAATGGTCGAATGCCAAAGTAGAATATTGTGAATTAGTGAATGTTAATAGGTACTGCAGTTTGAAATAGTTGTTAATCTATATGTATTGTTTGTCTTATTATAAATTATGTTGTTTTATTTTATATACCTCCTAGTAGACTCTTATAATACTCTATTTTAAGACTTAGTTGTTGCCGAAAATGTCACACTACTAGTAGTATGCTGCTCTTATTTAGTATTAAGTATTTAGATAATTTCTAAAGGTATCTGGTAACACTAACTGAATTCATAAATAATAAGTTCAATTTTGCGGTAATGTAAGAATGCGATGTTATGTTCTTAAGTATATTTTAAACCAGAACCAAGCTTGGAATCAATTTTTATTTTTTGACGATTTATACCATTGGTTTCGAGATAGTATCACAGTTCTGGGACGAGAAGAGTGAACTGTGAAACACGGAGAATAGGTTACACCAGCTATAATATAAATACTTTTTTTTTTATTATTTTAAATTATTTTTACGTAATTGTTGGGCTGTAGCCTGTTACATATTATTTATTTACATTTCGTACAGTCTATTGAAATGTATTCATATTTTATAATTGTGCTGCAAATTATTTTGTTTACTAACTTGTATATTATATTATTTTCATGTACTACATATTTTATATTACCGGTTATAAACATGACTTTATTTTTGTTTTTATTAAGAAACGGAAACTTCTATACTATTTTATACGTTACCATTTTATGGTTTCTGCTTAATTATATTTTATTCTAAACACCGTTACATCGTTGAGTAATAATAACTTTTAAATTCGAAACATATTTATTTGTAACAAAAAAAAAATAAATGTATTCTTCGGAATCGTAGCATGGTAAATAAAAAAATGCTATTCTTATACAGTTATACAAATAGGAAACTCTATATAAATATAATATCGAATTCGTTTGCGAAACGCATTGAAAGGTTGTTCATTTACGTCGGAAAACGAAAAGTTTAATCGAAAACAACAAACTCGAAAATGTACGTGCATAAATAATATTGTACGGCAATAATCTGATTTCTTCTGGAAAAACCGAAATTTGCAATCCGTAATTTATCCGAGAACACATGATTTTTAGTACTATGGAAACTTTGGAACGTGTGCACCGGTAGGTCAGGTGGCGATGGCGGCTGAGTGAGGTTTTACTATAACTGTATTCGCGCTCGGAGGGAAAAAAAACCAGAGTAAAAATTTATTGATCTGCCACCGAACAATAGCCGTTGGTCCCAAAACTTTCAAACATGCAGTCGAAAAGATAAAAGGCATAACCCGACGCGACATTTAAATTTGAGTGCAGGTGAAAGGGAATGAATAATCCGTCATTGACAACCTCATCGAGGAAGATTTTTTTTTTATACTTTTGAATCGTCGAATTGCGTTAAATCGTTGAATGGATTTTTTTTCATTCTAATCCATTCTTCTATATAACATTATCACTCAGGTAAAAAAAAATTCTATGATATGTGATAAATCACCAGCAACAAAGTACAAACACATACAATACCGCGATGGAATTGAATGAAAAGTCTGACCGCGCGTCGTTGTAATTATAATAATAATGATTTAAATTTTATTATGATAATAATATTATATGCCCTACACAATACCTATACGACTAATCGAATATTATATTCATTTTAATTTCACGATTTGAATTTCAAATGGAATCGTGATTTTCTGTTTTATATGTGCGTCTGAACTCTTAGCCAACCGTGTATTGTAATACTCATTGTTCAATTTTTAGATGCCAAATACACGAGCAACCATCATGATCGATATGCAATTTTAATTGAAAACGATATTAGACAAAAAGCCAAACATTCAACCAGTCCATTCTTAATAATTCTAAAAGTGATACCTAAAACAATATAAATTTCATCTTAATGATAATGAAATATAAGTAGTACATTTTTTTCAGTGCATTTTAGTATTACATTTAAAAGTTTAATAAATTTGTATAAACTCCCTGTGTAAGCATTCCATTAGACTGATAATACTCAATATTTAAGTATAACCTGCAGTTTATATTTGAAATACATTTGGAAATAATATTTGAAATATAAACTAATCGATTGTATACTCAATAATACTCGAAACTAAAAAAATACTTTTTCTGTTAGCTCTCTGGCACCACCATCTCACCGACTAAACGCTGATAGCACAAACATAACAAAGTTGACGTGATAATATTTCAACCTTTAAGGTTATTATAATCTGGAGGTTATGTGCGCTAGGTTTTTAACATAAAAAATACAATTTTTTTCACAAACCAAAATGTGCCTGCCAATGTCATTATACGAACTTTGATTACCTGTCGAAAGAATTATAATATATACCTATAAATATTAATATTTTTGTTATAGCTTTAATTGTAGACTGTAAATAGTCGTACGAGTAAATATTATTATAACGTTCGTAATACTCATTGTCACCAAAACAATGTAACTATGTGTCCGTGTGATGTAATCATTGGACTACTCACTATATATTATGGAGCACGGTTATCTGCAGTAGACGAGAGAGCGAATTCGTGACGGTGACCTTATAGTTTATACTATTATAATAATACTGTTTCGTACAATAAACCCTTTGATTTTACCTTCAAGACCATTGCGTCTACCCCATCCGATGACTGTGCAACTGATATTTGCTTTCAGAACCATGTTCGGCGGCGGTAAACACACCGGAAGTAAAAACTCGTGGAACGTTAATTTTTCACTGAGCTGAAAAGAAAAACGCCAGTTTGAAAGTTATATTATTGCATAACATATTTTATTGTCAAGCGACATAGGTACCTTTAAACACGCCGGTCATCTATACCGACCATATTTTATTTAGTATATTTACCTACACAGTTTTAATATAGATGTCTGCCACGTATAATATATTATATAATATAATGTACCTACTACTATACATATATATTGTTATATACACCATGTTTGTCTTCGTAAAAATTCACTCATACCTTGACTTGATATTATATTCCTATAAACACTCCATATAAGCGGAAATACATTACAATTTTCAGGGGGGGGGGGGTATTTTTAACGTCAATGATGGCCAGCCCGACAAAAACAACTAAAAAGCCCCCTGTTCTTGGGAATTGGATATTTAGGTAGAAGTGTTGGAGCCAAAATACGATATAAACGAATCTCTAATATTATATAGAAACTATTTCGGAAAATCGTATTTCAAAAACATTAAATAGAACTGTTATTGATGGTGACAAACACGATGAAACATAATACCGTGTGCACCGTGCAGTATAATATAATGTATAGAAAGAAAATCTGTTGAAATACGCATTTCAAAATTACCTTTTTTACGGTCTTTCGCCAAACTGCACGATAATATCGTATCAAATATTACTATGTTATTGCCTGTGACCGATATTATTGTCGATGCAGTGTAGTTGGTGAAAACCATAACAATATTATTACATTACCATTTACCGTTTACCATATAATATATTACTTATCATATTCAACGTACCTTGAAAAGTGCGATATCGTGATCGTGCTGAACGGGCCCGTTGTTTTACATCTCGTGTCTGATGATTTTTTCCACTTTCACTTTTCGTCCGAAAAACGAATGGGAATGTCTCCTCGTCATGCCCAGCTGTATGGTCCACTCCGAAAGGTCCCCCAAGATTTTCCTCCTGAAAACGCACGCGAACCGATCACCATACACCGTGATTTTATTATTTCTTAATTTCCATCGTGGGAAAAACGTCATGGCGTTTAATGTTTTTACCCTCCAGTGCAATGAGCCGCAGTCAAAACCCACTGTTCGGATATCAACACTCCGGCGCAGTAAAATATCTCATCGGGACCGCCAAGGATTGCGGCCAAAAATGGCCAGTCACCGGGTAGTGATGGTCTGCCGCCCACAATTCTCGTCTTGCGGTACATGGTTTGAGGTCTCCGCCTGACACCGCACTCTGTGATAATATATAATCTCAAAAATTGAAGAGACGTTGTTGTTTTGATATGGAATAAAAGAGTTTATCGAGAGGTCAGTAGGTACTCCATTTGAGAGTTCACGGGGGGTAGAGGGTATTTAATTGTCAATGTTACTATAATACCGTGGTTAATCTTGTATTATATATCGTATTATAGGTCTGGGAGAAAAAAGTTCATGTCTTATGAAAATGTAAAAAAAAACTAAAACACTTTACCTTTTTCCAAAACTACCATCTCTCTACCACTGTCTTGGAATTGTATATTATGCTGTTACTCTTTAAATGCAATTTAAATTCTATAAATGTCAATTACAACATGAATAGATTTTTATTATAACAGCATAGGTACTTAGTTATTCACAAAAATATTTACCCTTAAATAATGTAGACATTTATTCAAATTCTGATTTTGGATTTCTAACTTTAAGTACTTATAGACAATATTTTTAAATGGTTAAATTTTTTTATACCATCTAAGGAATATTTTGTAATGATACGTATAAACTTATCTTCTTTTTTTTATAAAAAATCATTTTTTGTAAACTATTTTTTATCAGATTATTTTTTTCGCAAATGTCGACTGATCTAAGATTTAAATATAATTTTAAAAGAACAATGTCTGAGTTGTTAAGATTTATTTACATAAGATAGTGGCTCTCAAATCTTAACAATAGTTTAAATAAAATATAAAATAGATATGACATTTAAACTGGTACTTCTTGTATACATGGTCATTTTTCCTAAATTATAAAATTGTAAATAATACATTTTCATTTCCAAAATTTTAAAATCATAATAGACTTAGTATTTACTCAAATTTAGTGTTTGTTAGGGTTTTGATTTATATACATTAACGTCTTCAAACAATCATCTACTTAATAAATAATAATATACGTAAAAAACCGAAGTATATTTGGAAAAAATAAGATTTTATCACCACAGGGCATTTTTTAAAATTAATTTAAAAAATTAAGTACCTATTAAAAAATATGCTACTTACTCAAGTGTACATAAAAATTCCAAAAATCAAAATTTGAATAAATCTATCAATAAAGGAAAAAAGGGAAAAAAGGGGTGAACCAGCTTGGAAATCACACGGCAGTACATATAACCTAGGGGTGTCTATATTATCAATTTATTATATCAGTATTCTTTTGACCATGATATAATAATATTTTAAAGGGTGTTTTACCATATAATTTTAAAAAATCAAACTGAATGAAAAAAACTTACCAAAATTAGTGCACAAGAGACTTATAGACGGATACAAGTACGAATCTGGACAGTAACGGATTTCTCTATAAACGGTCATTTTGTTTTCGTCGTAGTATTCTTTTGATTGGTTGTACTTAACGGAGGCCAAAAGTTTGTTGTTCTCACCGAGCATGCTTTCAGAGGATAGTCTGCAATTTATAATATAATTTAAGATGAAAATACCGAGTTGTCAGTTGATGACCATTTTCAGGCAAATCGGGAACACCGTTATGACGAAAGCTATTTATGCGGTAAACCGAGGTCTGTACATAAAATACATATAAATACTTAATATGATAATAATATTATACAACTATATTTTATTATAATTGATGGGAAACTTTTGCTTTGCATGTGAACTCTATATAAGTTCGTTGAATAATAAAATTGCAAGTAATACAATGATTTATGAATAATAACATTATAACATTTAAATGGCATCGAGTACTACAACAACAATCTACAGTTATTAGTACCTATGGTCAATAATCATCGCAAGACAAAATAGAGACGAATTTACTTTGATTGGAAGTTAAGTTATCCGAAATCGTATATTTACGTAAACGAAAAGTACGTACGTCCTAATATTATTGTAAGTATAGTATAACCCTACAATTCGTCACATTTGGTACTGGGGTTATGGTCGGAAAGTAGAAAAGGTCGGATTATCAGAAATACAAAAAAATATTGGTTTAAAGTGAGTAAAATATTAAATTATATAATTTACTGTAGTTACATAGGTAGTGTTATAATAATATTGGTACTAAAAAAATGAATGCAAGCCTATAAAATGTAATAAATAATGACTTAGGAAAGAAGTAAATTATTGAGTTTTGTTTAGCAAATGATTCTAGACTTAGTGTTTCTCTATATTTTTTTTTATCCAAAAAAATGTCCATGGGTGTCGAAATTGAGTTTTTTCGATATACTAAAGGGTACATATGGGCAATATCAAAAGCGTTCTTGGCTTGAGTTGATGTGTGAATTCCTGGTATAACTGTATAAGCCTTCTATAAATTGGCGAATTCAAATGTATTTTTAAAAAAAATATTGCACTAAACATCGATAATATTACGGTCTGATCAACCGGGGTAGCGGACCACCCGTGAGCGGTTTTACTGTGCCTAATATTACTGTAAAGGAACATAAGAAATATATATATCTCATACACTACAGTATATACATAAATTAGTTGGGCATGTCGAAGTTGTATGCGATTTACGTAAATACAATGGGGAGGAAGGGGTGGGTGAATCATATGGATATTACTTGTATCCAAGTATGTTGCAAATTATGGTGGCCGACAGTTCTGAATCCCAGCTCTGAATGCATGCGGGTCGCCACGACGTCGTGTTCGGCGAATAAAGCTCCAGCATCCCTTCACCTCGCACTCCCATCTCGCCACTAAGTCGCACTGTATATACAAAAACATGGGACACATATATATATAATATATACAAAAAAAAAAAAACGTTTTTTTTCGTTTTCGTGACATTTCAAAATATAATACACGTGATAGGTTATTATGTGTTTTCTTTCCTCCCGAAACAGGAAATATTATTGTTTAAAATGATAATAATTTACCACAATTCCGTTCATCTTGTCCCCATTCGCAGTCGGATACGCCATTACAAATGTGCTCTACAGCTATACATTTTCCAGCGCCGCAAAACAATTGATCTGCGAAAAAAACCATGAATGAAAAAATGTGTTAGGTATCTAATGGTTAACGGCCGTTTTTTCTTTCCAAGTTTCACCTGTTGAATATGACAAATCAAAGGCGTTGAAGGCAACAAAATCGATTACGCTACCAAATGTCAACATTTAAAAGTAGAGGTTTGTTTAAATACAATTTGTGTATGTACAATTGTACACATATAAAAACGTAAGATCAAGTTTGAAATGTCAAGTATGGTTTCGCCGATCAAATATATTGGAATTTAAATTCTGTTTTTGTTGATTTACGCTTTCATATTATAATCATCACTGTTGCGTAAAAATAGAACGTTTTAATTATCAAATATATATCACGTACATATTACATTATAATACTATATTAGTTTGAAATCTTATTTTCTAATTATTTTCAGTGAGTCTCGTTCGAAGACGGTGTACCATCTTCGAAAACAATATTATTATACGTGTAATTTCGTATTCGAGGTTAACGATTCGTAATAAATCTATTGAAAATTAAAAACGTTTTATTAATATGTTTCGCTTATACTTATTGGCATCAAAATTAAGAATATTTAGGTGTTGATAAACATTGTTTTCATTTTTATATTTAAATTCAACCACTGGACTTTAATGGTAAGCTCTTTGTAAATGCTAATTTTATTCATACATAATAATGACCGGCTTACAATTAAATTCAGTAGCACACTTGCCTATATACACAAGCGAGTATATATATATGAAATAATATAGTCGGTGCATAAAGTACCTAATCAAAGAAGCGATTCGGGACTTCCTAATACAAGTATAGAAAGGTATAATTTGAACAATACTCACATTGATGATGTCAACCTTTTACCCAGAAGAGTTTTATAGTAGTACGTGTACGACATATTATATTGTTATGATATGTTCCAAATAAAATGGTTTTGAGTAATATTTGTTGATCACACACAACTATTATTATGGGTGCTCCCATAAATAATCACAAGTTATTAAATAACATAATACCCACATACATCAAGGACAAAATAATACATTGCACCTACTATATTATAGTGCTGTTATTTTTAATTCAGGCGTCCAAGTCAAGCGACGGAAAACCTAGTTAGATACCTTTGTATTATAATAAATTGACCCAAGATACACAGTCATGCATTAAAAAGTATTCGCACCGAATTCATCAGGTGGTAGTTTTGATGAATGCGTAATTTAATACACACATATAAAAGTATATATATCATATTATTATGATATATAGCGGACAAACGAATGAAATATATTATAAAAGATGCTGGTGGAGGCAGATGGTTGCTAAATTCCACAATTCACAAGTTTTTCTCCGTGAAATAGGATCTTACTACCCCTATAGTGAGTCGTGTGTGTGTACCTATACATTTTTCCAGGATGTTAAACACGATACGTTCATGATGTCCCTTTTTATCTCGACTCAGTCGCTATCAAAATAAATTTACACATATGACTATTATAAAAGGCTATTTAAATATTTAATATATGTATTTCAATGTGTGTGTGTGTGTGTGTGTGTATGTGTGTGTGTGTGTGTGTGTTAGTAAAGCATCTTAATAATAATTTATAATAACACCATAATATTTTAATACTTTGACTGCAAAAATCATACAAGTCTTGTTTAATATTATGTTTGTTTATATTTTGCCTTGGAAGACTAATCAATAGGCGCCAAAAAGATAAAATGAAAAAATGAATCCTATTTTACAAAATTCCAGGTACCAGTGTGCTTCGTTTCAGATATTAAATTTAGAACTATAACTTTAAAAAATAACATACATTTAATTTCAATACAGACCACATAATATGCACCTATTATCTGATTACGATAGACTGCAGCGGTTATCAAACTTTTTTTTTCGCGTAACACTTAAGTTTAAGTATATTATCAATCAGTCGAGTACCTCTGATGACTATAAATAGAAAAATATAAACTTTACATAGTTAAATACATTTATTTTAAATAAAAATGCAGTAAAATACTACAGTATAATTATTATTTATTAATTAATACAAATTTATTAGTGTTTAAAAATTAAGGAATGAATTAAATAAAAAATGTTCAATGAGAACCATGGATTTGTAGATTTGATATTAGCGATGAAATATCTGGTTCAGCGTGTTACTTAAGGCCTTCCGTGTACCAACATGTAGTATTTCACGTACCACAGTTTGAGATCCGCTGCGATAAAGCGTTGGGGTTTTTGTGTTATAAGTTGTATTGTAAGTGCCTACTACGGAGTAAGTACCTATTCGCGTAATCCACAGCTTAATGAAAATTAATTTAACGTTTTATGCATTTAATTTATAAATTATAATTAACAGATAATAATACCTTTTTACGGTTGTTTGGATTATTGACAATATTAAATATTTTGAAATGAAAATCATGTACTAATATTCTTACCTATCAGCTATTTTATGAGTTACAGCAGATTCAAATTGTCAAAATATTATTGTTTTGAGATTAGTTTCGTTGAAAAGGATTATTGAATAATCTGATTGACGATTGAAACACGAAATGCCAAATTTTTATATTCATTATTAACTTTAGCCTATATATACCTAGATAGACGTAAATCTACGTAAATGTGTGAAACAAACGTACATTCGTGGTATTCGTACTTATTAGTTCTAACTGTCTAATATCAATCAAGTCCAAATCGAAATAAAATGACGTACTAGTCCGCGTACTATATTATGAACACAGAGTAGTGTTAAGTCTTAGTGTTAAGTCCGCTGCGGTATTGTTCCATCCGATTCGTCACAATTGATTGCAAACGTTCGAAACATATACCTGAATTAATAGCCGTCAGTCGAACGGCAAATGCAAATTGATTTAATTCAGCTTTTGCGTTTCAGAGGGGAGTTGCGTACCTATATAATTAGATTGTGTTCCTCTCACTTACTAGACCACTACGAAATTAATACAACTTGAAACAGTATACCACCTATCCCAAACTTTTATTCATTTTAAATGTTTTCGTTTATGTACCTGTATTAGACCGTTTGTGTTTAAGATCATAATACTTTAATTGAACACAATACCGTAGCACGCAAATTTGTTTGGTATGTAATAAAATATGACTAGAAATATTTGAAAATTTACCCGAAAACCAAGAGGTCGAAACTTTGTAGCCTCAGACGAATTATTAAAGTTTAGCATATATTTTATAGTGAACTGACGGATAATAAACTTAACCAACCGCAGTGTTTATAAAATATTAATAATCTGGCTGTAAAAAAAAACTTCTGATAACGTTTAATAATTTTTCCCGCGGAGAAAATAACTTTTAGTTTTCCGATGGCGATATGATATTATTTTATTATTAGTTTTAACAAAACTTACAAATCGAAAAATTAACTTTTTGAAGTCTGATAAATAGCACATAGCTCTACATAATGTACCTAATTTAATCATTCTACAGTGGCTTTACACGACTAGGACTAAATATAATATTATAATATTACGTTAAAATTTAACGAATCTTCATATTCATAAATATTGTGAATAAAAATTGAATATTTAATAATGTAATCAATACATTGTACGTATAGTCTAAACTCTTCAAACAGTTCTGACATAGTGTCATATGAGCGGGGTACCACCAAATTTTATTGCGCTCATCGATATGTATATCTTTCGATAATAATATACACCAAAATGATATAATACCATTCTTGTATGTAATTCTTCAGGTTCCATCCAAAAATATAATTGTTAAAATTCCGGACATACGATGATTATTTTGAACGGTCGAGTATACCTACTTGTGTTATTATAATTACATTTATCACCGCAATAGTAGACCACGATTTTGTAACGACTCGTGCCAATGTAGTATAATAATTAGGTATGTAATAATATACCGTGTGTCCTAGAAAACTGTGTACACTCGACATCTCAGTTACTCTCATTACTCGGTACTCTGTACACATTCTAGAATTGTGTCTAATGGAGATTGATGATCCAATAGTCTTGTTTCATGTCCCGCAAACAGAATTCAAAAATACGTATATGGTATGTATACTGTGTAATATGGATAATTTAATTATACAGTGTACCCTGTTTTTGCGGACACACGATATATATAACGTAAATTTAATCCCTTAATATATTGTATACATTCCATTCCATTCCATCCTATCCCATCTCATCAGCGCTCTAACAATGTATTTACCGTAATTTATTTTATTTTCGTTATAAAGACCACTTCACGGAACGGTATATTATTTTTTATAAAAGTACAGTATTATTGTATACGTAGGAGCCACACATCTGTCGAACAGTTGTTATGCATATACAAGGTAAATACCTACCTAATAATAATACATTCAGGATATAATGTTATTATATGCTTGCAAGGGGATGTTTATTGTAAATAATGTTATTCAAATAGGGTAGTGTTTACGACGTTTTAAATATTTTTAGTATACATATATATTATAATGTTTTTTTACACTCTTCTACTACTCGATATAAAAATACGCACACTTCAGAGGTGTAGGTAAATAGCCAGTCTAAAACGCCGTGTATCGATTTCATATTATTTTATTTTTATATAATATAAACAATTGTGGTATCAAGAAATACAATATAGAGTAAATTATTTCGTATTGTCATACTGCACATCGATGAAAAGGAGAAAGTGAGGTTCATACTTGAGAATTTCTAAAACATTTGTATAATGTTATCCACAATTGTATGCTATCGTACCTCCACCATCGTATGTTAATCGCATCCCAATGAGGTACAACTGTTATAACTTATAATGTACAGCTGCTGTATTCACTAGTAATATATGTATACAAAAAAGTAGTGTCTGTAAATTACCCTGTTGTCAGTTTGTAATATTCTTTTAATACCTATAAGACAATTATGTTGATAAGGGATAAAATAAAAAAGAGTGATAACTCAAATTATAAATAAATAATATATTGATTAGAGAAGTATTCGTAAAACCTCCACGGACAACGACAAAATACTCATTTAATATATATATATATATATATCAATAGCGTATTACAGCAAAAAATAAACCTCAAATCATACACTCAAAAATGTATTCTATGAAATAGAGTGATAACTCAAATTATAAATAAATAATATATTGATTAGAGAAGTATTCGTAAAACCTCCACGGACAACGACAAAATACTCATTTAATATATNTCAAATTATAAATAAATAATATATTGATTAGAGAAGTATTCGTAAAACCTCCACGGACAACGACAAAATACTCATTTAATATATATATATATATATCAATAGCGTATTACAGCAAAAAATAAACCTCAAATCATACACTCAAAAATGTATTCTATGAAATAGTAAACAAATTACCAGACCACAGACACATATATATTTATATATATATATACAAACGCCTCAAAAATAGACAAATGTGTGAGTGTTGCTTCAGTTATCCAACAAACCGAGCTTTTTGAGAGGTTGTTGGATAATTGTAACATATACATATACAGCTGAGGCACTTGCTATATATAAAGCCCTATTTTATTTCATAAGTGTCAACTTGCAAAAGAAAAGTACATAATTTTAACAGACTCGTGGTAATAACCATTATGTTATCAATATTAAAACAATAAACTTAAATTTAACAATGACATAATCTTTTCATGGATCCCCGGGCACTGTGGAATAACTGGTGATGAATGAGAAGCAAACTTCCAAAGGAATAAGCCAATAACCCACATCAACGATCAACGAACCGTATGGAATATAAAATCTGACAAAGATATAAAAAAAAATGGTCTACAGTTAACTTTTTTATTTAAAAATAAATCGCAAAACGTATTGCTAAAGATGAACGTTAAATCAGACGAAATAAAAATAACAACAGAAAAATGGAATAACCCAATGTTTCTCAAAAGAATAGACGAAGCTGTAATAAATTGCATCTGAATAGATCATACACACCACACACATGGCCGTCCAATGAAAAAAGAGCAATGACCAAGAACATGTCTTACATGTGGATATCCAACCTCAATCAAACATGTCATTACCTAATGTAGAGACACGCAAGAAGCCCGACAAAAATACAATATACTTGAACACCTTTACTACGCATTGGGCCCCAACGAAGAATCCATCAAAAATATATTTTTACTTATGAAAAATAGTGGATTGTACAATTTAATTTTAATTATTTAATTATAAACCACATTGTGCGAAGCAAGCCAATGTTCACGTCATCGGAGCTTTCTTCTTCGTTGAAAAAAAAAATATATATGTTAAGAGTTATACTAGATGTTATAATTTTGTAGAATATTTGCTCATATTTGAATTGTCAATTGAATGACAATAGTTGTAACACATAAATGATATTATACGTCGCAGTGTTTGCAAATTAACACCGTGTAGAATATGATCGTAATTCGAAAGCAATTTCTGGACGTACAAAATTGAAAATAAGTCACAATATAGTAATATATTCATAAAATATAAATTATTTAATTAAATAATGCGTATTTTTCGCATTAGTCACTCGATCTTCATGCAGAAATAACATGATATTATTTAACTTTAATT
This sequence comes from Myzus persicae, assembly GCF_001856785.1. NCBI lineage: Eukaryota > Metazoa > Arthropoda > Insecta > Hemiptera > Aphididae > Myzus > Myzus persicae. The sequence goes on along the minus strand of NW_019102034.1, from coordinate 332,891 downwards.
TGTCGATTGTAGTAGGAAAGGTATGACCTGCCTAACTATGTAGGTGCTCCAGGAATTTTTCACTTGGAATTGTTGACGTTCTTTCAATTCTGAAAAACCGTGTTCCCTACGGATTTTTTTCTTTAAATCAATGGAAAATGATCGCGTAGTGTTTAATATTACATTTATATACACACTGTAGAATATTTAGGAATGTGATAATATGACACTACGTCCGCGCGAACTGTGAGTTCTGTGCATATTAATTTAAATATAGACGTATTATATTATTTATTAAACTATGGGGAATTAACATGTAAAACATATTTCAACCGATGGTATTATTATTTATTCTTTTTACACAAGTAAATATAATAATTTGTTTTTATTGTCACTGATTTTAGATGATAGAGACAGGAAAACATTAAAACATTAATAAAAAAATGTCCGGACTCAAAATATTTACTTAAAATTATCATTTTATCTTATTACAAGCGCAATGGCATTTTTCAAATATTTAGGTTAATTTTATGCCACTGCCTACATTTTATAGTTTAAGTGTACCTCCCTATCACTAATAGTAAAATAAATTTCCACAGTAATTAATTATCAAATAAAAATATACATATAATATATAGATATGTAAGTTTGTATCATACAACGGTTTGATATTGTATAATACAAGGTATACAATTATTTAATACAGGCTATATTATGTAAAACAATATTATTTTAGAGGTATTATACTATGAATTGTAACTGCATTATTTTTAATTGAGTATTATAATTTGCACTACAATTTCTATAAATATATGATAATATAATATACTTATAATAGTAATTATTATTAATGAGTAATAACTAATAAGTTTAGTCCGGCTGACCCCGTCTCCGGTAAGAATTATTTTTCATGATTTCAAATGATTTATCATAATAATATATTGAGTTCAAATTTAACACATCCATTACAGTGACCTAGTCATTGACGAGGTGTACACTCGAACCCTAGTTCCTATACAGAAAAGCCATTATCTACTTCCCTCTTTTTTTATTTTCAATCGTTAATCATACAAAACTATGATATTATTTTTTTTTATGATTCTGGTATCTAGAGTGGCATTTATAAAATACTATTTTCGGACCATATTATACGCGATGTTCCCAATCGATTACCGAGAAAATAAAATAGTAGGTACATAAATCACGGTGCGGTGCAATAAATAATATAACATATTCTTGATATTGAAATTACACACTCAGTTATTCTTGCTAACGAAAAAATACACGATGTTAGCGTTATATTGAAAATGTGAGCACGCCTCCGCCCTAAGGGGTAAACGGTCGTTTCCAGATGCATAATATTTAGAAACATAAAATATTATAAAATCATAAAACATCTAACAGAATAAATATAAAATAAACAAATTTAAATATTTATGAGTTCTTAAATACATAGGTATTTATAGGTACCTACGAGTACTTAAAAAACCATCATACTGTAAATTTTAATTTTTAAAAAATGAATTAACCCTCATATATATTTTGTTTCTGACATAATATGCAAATATTTTCAACGTTTCTTGTCATTTTTTATGAACAAGTTTTCAAAGTGGTGAGGGACAATTTGAACAAAGTCGAAAACCTCATCTCCCATTAAATGCGGCCCTGGCTACATAATATAAATAATATAATGATATGTATACTGTATAGTTGTCGATGATTTCCAATAGGCCTTTCACCACGTGGACTTGATCGATGTCGGCGGATAATTATTACAGATTTATATATTACTATATATTACTGTGATGTTCGTATGGTGCGTAATAGTATTACCTTTAATATTACTATCGTAACATCGTACTATGTCCATATTCGTATGCCGGCGAGACGATAACGGAACCGCGTGGTTGCTTCCGTACCGTGCAGACGAAACCACCCCTAAAAGGAAGTGGATATAATAAATCAATTTTCCGGGGACCCCGTTAATTTTGTATACCAACACATACGCGTGCGAGTAGGTTTTAAGCGGATATTAGTGCACGCATATTATACGACCTGTGTGGCGCCGTGGTGCACTTAAAAATTGTCACATCCCACAGTTGTCGAGTAACTACAAGTATTAATAATATTATTATCAGCTGCAAATCATCCTATATATAGGAGCCATCGCCCGAATCGATTACTGCGAAAGAAATATTTTTTTTTATTTACACACATCTTCCTCGCCTTGCAGAATATACAAAATCGGTGCATGTAATATTAGATCAACCACTAATTCCAAAATCACACTGGACATGTATTGTACCGCGGCACACTTTTAACAACAGTATTCTTGAAGCCTTAAATTGTGTGCTTGGTCGTAACGCAAACATTATATATTTATATCCATCACAATAATGATATATCGTACACACCTCAAACACCGTCGACAGGGATCGAGGTGGAATTAGGAGAGAGAATGGTCCTCATAACGATTCGGGGGCAGCCATCTCTTCAACGTCACCGAGCCCACCGCCACTGGCCTAGCCACAGGGTATGAGCAGCGCATTATCCTATCGGTCTTCGGTTCACACCAACACACAGAATAATATATTTTAAGATTTTTTTTTTCTACCCGCCGTACTATTTTTGCATTTTCGCGATTCATTTTTCACACCGAGTGTTCCGGACCCGTCCCTAAAACCGTTTCCGGTGTATATTAAACGTTTATTTAAGCGAAAAGAAATTATGGAGATGGGAGTTATTTTTATCTGCAAGGTAGGATACCTTTACATGTATTCCGCATATATGCAAAACACTGTAATATTTCGTATTTATGTTACGATATTCTAGGTAATCCCGGTTTTCGGGTAAAGTCGATATTACACGGGTATAAGATCTATTTTACCATGCAATTGCACGCATAAGCAAAATATTTTACGACTGTACATTTTAACCCGATGTTCGGATACGATATTAATAATAATCATATAAACTTGACCAATTTTTAGAGTATGAAAATGATGTAAAATATAAAATATATTATTGAAAATGAAGAAAATTATAATTTAGGTCAACATATTATTGTGTAAATGCCATGTGTACGAGTATGTCCAAAAACAAATACAAAAGTTTAAAATACTTAAATATTACATTTTTGCAATAAAGTATCCAAACCTATGTATTAATATTTTCAAATGACTAAATAAAAAAAAAAATATTTGATGAATTATATTATTCCTACTATATAGTTGGGTCGAATGCTATCTAAATCAATCAATACAATTCATCAATTTCCGGAATACAATCGGTTTTTTTTAATCAAATTTAAAAAGATAACACGTTAATTACAATTTATTATTGATGATATATTATTATAAAATATAACAAAAAAATATTATTTATTTTCTCCTTCATAACCATTTCTTATACGTTGCAATGTGTGAAGTAATAAAACATCTATTCTGCAGATTATTGTTTAAAACCATCTCCTAAGGTGATTATTCATGCATATCGCATATAGTATATTATTTTTTAAATATAGGATATCCAGGTGGATATAACTGTAGACTAATATTTAAAATAAACAAACATTTCACAATTACCGCACGTCCCATCCTGAATCATTCGGATAAAAAATATGAAGAAAATAAATGTAACCAAACAGTTTCGTATCCGACCGTTTGACTTTGCCCTGCAAGCTAAACTTGGGTAAACTCAAGCTTACCCAGTGGGTGTAGTATAATAATATTATATTGAAATTGCTCGCCAACCCGATTCAACCTTATTTAATTACATAGTACAAACACCGGATAGAAAGCGGCGTACATGGATAAAAAAAAAAATGTTTAAAAAAAAATAAGTTTTACGAATGGAGTACAATAAATTGACCAGCATAATATTATATAGCTATACCTTAACGCGTATTGTCGTCAAATATAATATTATTGATGTAGTAGCGAGTCCAATAACATTGTTTAGTTGTCAAGTTGTGTAACGTTGTTTTCGTTCGACATTAACCGTTTGGGACGTTTTTGATACACTCTCATATAGTATAGGAAAACATAATCTATTGGAAGTTTGTACTAACATAATTTCAAAATTGAGAAGCTTAGATCGCACCACTCAAATCTGAAAAAGTAATAGGCTTATAAGTATGAGTATACCTTACCTAGGTACCTACAGAGATTGGGTATTGACGTGTTAGACACTATTCTAATAATATGTTATGTTATTAATTATTATGCACATAATATATTATATCCTCGCTAATTGCTCATCACTGTTCAAGCTGCTGGTGTTATATTATTGTTGAATGTTATACATAAATATCGCATAAGATGAGGAAAAGGAAAATGCTAATATTTTAAAATTTCAAGTGTTCTATTATTTTTTGGGACTTCTTTAACTTACTCTTGATAACTATTCATTGTTGTTACACGTCCGCTGCAATAACAACTATTTAAACATACTTTTAAATTGGACATAGTGTAATAGGTATAATTAGTTTAGACAATGTGTAATTCATTAAACTTTTTCTTATATTAATTTTTTTTAGTATTAAAAATTATGGTTAATTTTTCTTAAATATTTATTAATTTCAGTTTTAAATATAGAATGCTAAATATTTTGAAGATAAATGGGGTTTACTTAAAGTATTTTTTTATATAGATAAAATTATTAATACTTAAACATTTAATACAAGCTAATTGGCATAAGTAGGTACCAATATAATATTATAATTCTTGGAAGGTCTTAAAAACCGTGTTTAAAAATGACCATTTTCTCAAGCCATAGAGTATCATCAATGGATGGTTCTCTGTCCATGCTGCCCGACTATACCTATATAAACAAGCTCCCAAATACTTATTGTAAAAATTAATTTACAGATCTTATTTTACTTGGGCGAATAATAAAAACGAAAAACAAATACCGCTTTAATTTTTCTTCATGTACTTTTAATTTTATTTAACATGGTAAGTTTTTAATTTTGACTTATTATTGAGTATAGACCATAATATTGTTATTAGCATAATACGGTTTTTACATTTTTCAATAATAACACTAACTATTCTGTGCACCTATATTGTTCAGTAGGTATATAAGTTTAAGTTAGTTATTGTTTATTAGGTAAAGAGTAACTTAAATACTGTATACATATTCAAACAAGTATCTTACAAAATTAATGTTGACTCATTGGTTTCAATTTTAAATACTAAAATTCGATGATTATTGATTTATCATTGTATTCAAAATTAAAATTAAAAAGTTAAACAGTTTACATTACTACCAATGATATCATGAGCTGTGTTTAGTAAAGTAAAATAAGTCCTAACCTAACTTTTGGAAATCACATTTTATTATATAACCAATATACGAGCAAATGTGAAACTTTATGACGTAGTAGTACCTACTTCATGTGCCATGAAAGTTTTGAGTCAATATTACCCGAATAAAAATCGTTTTCAATCTTGAAATGTTAACTCATTTTTAAGAAAATCCCCCTAAAGTTTTATATTGTTTTTGCCCTGTTACCAGAAATTTCCTAAACAACTGAATATAATTTGAAAATATGAACTCTTAAGACAAGGGTTTATTATCTAAGCTCAAAAAAACTTTCTCTGTAATTCTCCAAACAGAGTCTCTAAAACATATAAAGTCAAGATCATCTGAAAACCAATAGCTATAACACCGATGTCTTTGATCAGAAGTTTAAATGTCAATGGTCGTCACAAAGTTTTTTGATTGTCTTGATTACAATAAAATTGATTGAATTCAATTTATTCAATTGCACTTTATACTTGATTGATAAAAATACAAACAATATAACAGTTGTTTCGTTTAACATTATATTATATTATGACATTATCTACAGCTCGTTTATTAAGAAGCATAGGTACTATATTTTGTAATTGGCAACATCAGAAAAACTAAAAATCGTTTGCGAGAAAAATAAAATGTTTATAATTTTTTGTCGGTCGAGTACTATACTATTATATATAATTGTTGACATATCTTACCTGTATACTATTATGCACGTTGGTGGAGTAAATCCATGTTAAACATTTTAAAATATGTAGTCATATAAGTAATATATTGCACTCCAAACATCATGCGTGAGCCGATCGAAGTCTACTCTAATACCATGGAGTGTCGTTAGCTATTATAGTATTAGATAAATATATACATATATGGTATGGTTGTTTTTGGAATGCTAATCGGTATTACACAGTATTATTTTGGTTTACAATAACTACTCAATTATACTCAAGTGAATAATTAGTGCGCACTTGTTTATAACACGCGTAATCTACGAGTATTACATAACTGCGGTTCATTCTTTTGTCATTGAACGCTGATTATTTCTAAAAGTTTAACAATTTTTGGAAAAAAAAATGTACATGGTTTCTACTGGTTGAAAAACAATAATCTTAACAAATATATATTTTTGATCTTCAATATTCTTTAAGTTTTTTACTTTTTGAATGACAACATATTATACTTATTATAATTTCATATTCCAAATCAAGATATTTTTCTAAATATTTCGATACATAAAAATCAAATTAAGATTTATCAGTTATAAATACTTACAGTTTGGACTAGAGGATCGGGCAGTGGTTCGAAAAAGTAGAATTTTTAAAATGACGAAGATAAAATACATTAAAAATATTGTTTTAAACGACTAGAAACCATAAGTTTCTTTGTTTCCAATACATTTACATTTTTTTGAAATAATGAGTGTTGAATGATAAAAGAATCACCCGGTACCTGCGGGCCAAGGAATTTAAATAATGACTGACGTGTTGATAAGCGATTCACAACAACTGAAATCGTACATTGTAATTAATATAAATCGCGATGCAATATTATTATAAATAATAATTTAATGAAAATCACAAAATCTGATTCTCTGTCGTGTGTATCATCTCACATCAATCAACCAAATAATATTCGTTTCTCTCATTTTTTTTTATTCCCCCTCGGAATCGTGTAGGTAGGTATTATAATGTGGTATTGTGTATACACAATGTATCGCACAATCGGATTCAGCAGTGGTGTGAAGAGAATAGGTGGTTTAATTAAAATGTTTATTACTCATCCGCGATATCGACTGCACCATGTAATAACATTATACAATAATGTATTATTAATGATAGCATTACATGCGTGTGAAATCGCACCATATAATATAATATATTTTTATAATTCGAATGATTTTGTGAGGCATATATTTTGAACCAACTGAGGGATCGGCCGGCCACTCTTTCGACTAGATTTAATTTGAACGACAGTGAAATAATATTATAATAGATACTGTTGAGTATGTATATTTTGTAAGCATATAGTGCTCTTAATAAAATAATGTTTATTGCGATTTATTATACATTTTTTTTTTTTTAATGTGAAGTTATAGCCACGAGCATATTGTAAGAATATCATGACCATCACAGGGTAATCATCATTGCGTTAACGCAAATTACAATTAAGAGGACGTGATACCTGCACGAGTTGTCTCTGTCTTACAAGTGCGTAACATAGCAAATTTCACGCTCAGCAGAACACGTGTAGCTCCGTTAGTTTAAAAATGAGTGCGTATTGACCTCTTATAAAATCTAAAGGTAAGATTATTATCTAGTCAACCTCATAGGTTTTTTATTATATTTTAATTTTTAACGCGCGTTATGAGTATTTTAAGAAGTATAAAAAATTTACAATTTTAAAATACTCATAACTCGCGTTAAAATAAAAATATAATAAAAAACCTATGATGTTGACTAGATAATAATCTTACCTTTAGATTTTATAAGAGGTCAACACGCACTAATTTTTAAACTAACGGAGCTACACGTGTTCTGCTGAGCGTAAAATGTACTATGTTACGCACTTGTAAGACGGAGACAACACATGCGGGTATCACGTCCTCTTGATATAGGTAAGATTAATATCACGTATTATAATGGTATTGTATGATGGCGTGCTATCAGTTAAACCAGTGTTATCAGTGTTATCGATGACGATTCGGCGAAAACCTCGACTTACCGATGTGATATCACTGTGTAAGTATATTATACGCAGTATGTGCTACGTAGTATTATTATGGTCGATCGCACAAAAGTCGGTGCGATATAAAACGTCGGATGACCGTGGCTAACTATACGACCCATCGTCCATCGTGTTTGGTCCGCACATCGGGACATTTGCCGGAACATTTGGCACGGGACAAATCGTACGTCGAGCTGAACGCACAACTCTGCCACTGTCCGAGACACGCGCCGGTCGTATAACCACGGTTACGACCGTATTATATATCTGCGTATTTATGTGCGTATATAAAACGACTCGGTTCCAACGACCAGCTATATCGATGTACATAATATAGTGTATATACCTATATTATAATACCTATATATACTTAGACACGCGTGTAGGGGAGTGGTGTAGTTTCATCGTCTCGGTCACCGGTGTTCGCGATTTGTGCGCGAAAAACTTTCGCTGGATTAATATATTGATTCTTTTTTTTTCCTCACAGGGTCTCACCGCTATTTCCTTACTCACCGAGAAAACTTTACACGATGTATATAATAAGTTTGCTTTCCCCTCGCATTGTCTTGCGAGTATCTGCGGCGTACCTATGTATATTGTATACCTGCCGCGGCTATACTAACATATTATTATTATACTGAGCTGTAATAATATAACGTATGATATATGTATATACATATAAATATATATATATATATATATATATAAACTGTCATATTATTAATTTGTATAAATATTTGTATACCTACCTATTATCATTGATTTTAAATACTTTAGGTTTACATTGACTTTGGATAGAAAGTTGGTTACGATAACCACACGAGTATAAACTTAGTAATGATGTATTTAAATAAAGCTATCGAAATTTCATATGTTTTCGAAGCTCCATCCCGACAAAATCGATAATCTATCATCTATCGTGATAAATATTATTCCATTTAAATTTAAATTTTTTTGTTGAGGACAATTTTCTTAAAATGTTATATCAGATTATATTCCAAGTAAAGAAACTTAGTTTTTCAAACTAAGATAAAAACAAAAGCTGTCCAAAATAAACAAAAACAAAATTAAGTTTATGGAAAATTATTTTGTGAACCCCAAAAAATGGTTGATATTTATTCCAATCGAGGACATAAGAAAAGTTGAATGGCTTGAAAGCTGATTAGATTTTAACTTACACATTTAGGTTTGGGAATGTGAATTTTCAATTTATTTTGACCATTAAAAATATATATATCATAAACATTCATTTTCAAAAAATCTTTAAATTAAAATTGTTTCATGGTACTTAAAGTTTTAAATTTTAATTTCAGTTAAATTATTTAACCACGAATAATTGTTGAATTATTAGTATATTTGTCAGAACACAACAAACATACTATTTGTATATTAAATATTATTAATTTCGTTTTACTAAATAAGTTGATAACATTTTCTGTTGTATTAAAATATTACAGTCTTTAAAATGTATAGTTAATAATACTATTGTATTCAATTCCATATATGAAAAATATAAGTATGAAAAAGGCGATACAAACACAATGCATGTCTGAACTTTGATTATAAATAACTTTTCAAATTTACATTAATATTAAAATGAGGTAAAAAAAATACGATTCATCACGACTACACTTGATATCTACATCGCAACAACCTTATACAATTTATTAAACTAATATAAAATATTGATTTATGATTTATGACAATATTATGAATCAGTTAATTTAAAATCTCGAAGGTTAGGTATATTTATCATAGGAAAGAGGACTACGTCGTGCAGAATAAGTCTTGGATGATGTTCTCTGGTCGGACAGAGAAGACTTTTTCGGGATAACAAATGGAAGATTAAAATATGATGTAAGGTCTGGTACGGCAAGGCATTCCCCTCCTGACTTCCATATAATATCATATTAAGATTTATGTCCGTCAGATATCTGAGGGCTGCTCATACAAACCAGCCAAGCGCTAGAGATGACAGTTGCAGAGCTTTCCACAATGTGTATTGTATATATTATTTTTGTTACTTTTATTGCAATAAATGATACTACAGAGGAGAAAGTCTTGTGAAAGTACTGCACCCCTATGTCGCGGTTAAGCAAAAAAATGAAGGCGTGGATACTACTCGTATGTTTGTTTTGTCTATAAGACTACAATCATACATTTTATACCGACATAAAATTCGTTGACGCATGAGTGCACGGATATTTTTAGGTGTAATGATAGTATAATTAAAAAAAGAAAATACATACCTGGGCATTGTGAACATTTCAATTCATCGGTATGATCTTCACAGTCGAAATGGCCATCACATTTCCAATCCATCGGGATACATCTCTTTTTGTCACACTTAAATCCTTCGTGGCAAACTGCAAACAAAACGTAATATAATTCTATAGGTAATATTCATTCGATAAGCAAAACATATCTGACAATTTTATTTCTTCAATAATATAATGACATTTTAATTTATAGCTGCTGATCGAATATGTATGAGTGTACAAGTTATTAAATACCCTTAAGCTAATCGGAAGTTAAGTGAGACATACATACTTTAAAGTGTATAATATCATATATTATAATTATTTTGATTGTATTATAATAATGCATACGACAGTGGAAACGTTTTATTTGCATCGTACTATAAATATATATAGAGAATTAGTAGCCCGTTTTATTTACACAATATTAACTGTGCATGATGAAAATTAATTTAATAAACGTACTTAAATGGAAATGTTTTTTGCGTGCGTCGAATGAGATTCGTAGAGAGTATTCACTTAAAACAAAATCTTTCTGTGAACATTGCATTACAAAACACAATGTACTCCGTATTATTAAAAGTATAATAAGATTTCGGTCTAATGGGCATAAGTCCTACATCAAAAACAATGCACTGTAAATAAACTATACAGATTTAAATGTTAACGTAGTATAACAGATTTCAAGATGTATTTTTTCAAGTATACGATAATGACTTATTATATTACATAATATACAAATGAATCAATTTCCCTTGAAAATATAAGACACCTTGCTTCAACTAAAATGTTTTGAGTGATACGTCATTAGCAGGTCCGTAAATTTCCTTCTATTAATAATAAATAATAATAGTTATATTTCGTTGCTTCATTTGGGGTTTTATTAGACAGGGGCGAAATGTCAACAGACCGTGAACAAATAATAAATATTTGTTCACAACACGTCTTCATCACAAGAATGATGACCCATTTGGGCAAATGGCAGCATACAACTAAAATATAACCACGGAAGTTAAATACTATAATATTTCTATACACAAGTTATAAATATTTAAATTTAGTTGATTTCACTTAATATGAATATTATGGCATCTTAACCCAGAGTACCTATATTAGCTTAGATAATATAGTAGTGTGAGCCGTAGGGTGCTTGTAAAAATAAAAGTCTCAATTAAAATCATAGATTATTGTAGTTAAATTTATTTTATCAAAGTTCACGCGTCACGCAGTTACCAATATTTACATAATTATTGAACATACACCAGAAATGACAACCCAAAATGTTAGATTTACATATGTATTTATTATACAAGAGTCGGTGCCACATTTTTAGGAGTTTTCCATTATAATTTGTATTGTGTATATTATATTTTAAAAAAAAATTAAAAATAAATAAGTAAGTAGATAATGAAGTTATATGAAGATAAAAAATTATTATTTTAATTTACAGAAATACTTAACTATGTTACTTTTATTATAATAGGAAATAATAGAAAAAAAAGTTTAAAAAACGTGTTCTAAATATTGGTTTTATACTTTCATAATATTTTCAGGATCGTAATTTATAGTTTGATGATTGTGACATTAATATACAAAATATAATATAGTTTTAAAACTTTCATTGAATTTAAACTCGAAACAGCATAAAGAAATAAAATAAAATTAGTAAATTGTAAATAAGTTATTCATAAAAATAACATAATAATATTATCCAATTGAAAACAATAATTATAATGTGACACAATGAAAACATAAGAGCGTTTAATCGAGAGTTACAATAACAGTTTTGAACATAATTTATTTAGGAAGCACCATCGCTGTGTTGATTAGGTTTCAAACTACCTGAAGTTCCCGAGAATACCTACAAGTATCATAGATTAAAAAATGTAAAAAACGGTAAAATTATTTAATTATTTTTTGTAATTATAGACAGTCTAATAAATTGATTTTTGAAATTTTTACATAAGTATGACTGATGGATAATTAATAATAATAATAATGTATTATTTTATATAATATTATAATAATTTCAAAATGTATGTATAGGTATTATAAAACACTACTAGCCACTAGCCACTACTGGCCACTGGGTAGTTACTAATTACTAGTTATATTTATCATTAGGTATGCTTAATATGTTTAGCAGAAATATAGAGTGATATTGTTCAGAATAGTAGAAACTAACACCCGGCTACAAGGGTACTATTCAAATACTGAATAATGAAACCTTTCAAAGTAGTTGTTAGATTTTGAGAGGAATGAGGAAAATATAAAAAAATCACACTAATGTTTTGATAATAATTATTAATGATTATTGTAAGAGGTACCTGCTAGAAACGCAAAAAAATATCAATATAATAATATAAACATAGTGTAGTCTTTTGTCTATTTGCTGATTACCATGAATGTCGACGTGTGCTTTGAAGTTAAACATTTTAGTATTTTATTTTGATTTATATATAATATATGCATATTATATGTGTCCCGACCTAACCGTCCCAACTGTTCAAAAATCTATTATAGGATTTAAATATTATTTCCAATGTTAGGTTAAGGTGGTAATAATTAAATATATTTAATTAGTATAAACTAAATCTGTTGATACAAAAGTATATTACCTTTTCCCTCAAAAATCTCCCAGTATATTTATTTAACAGTGACAGTATTGAGTGTTTAATTTTTTTTAAATATTAAACAAATAAAAAAGGTTGATTTATTTCGTAGATTGCATGTATTGATGTATTCAATTTAAATTGAAAATTTATTATTAATGGTTATACAAGTTTTTTTTTTGATTAAATCGTTATTTAGTATCTACAATGTTAATTGTTTATTTATTTATTTGTATCAAGTGTAATAAAAATCTGAGAAATTTAATGGGACATATCAATTCCGCCAATATAGGTACATAATATATACGCATTACAATTGAAATCTAATTTTTTTGTTTTTATATTTACATGCAGTGTAATATATTAAGTGCTTTTTCAAATTTAAATTTAGCAAAAAACTTGGACATTCAAATGGAATTAACCATTATTAATTTAGTCTTATGACGCTTGAACTGTAATTCGTTTGCACAGTACGTATTTGTTCAGTATGATGTCCGTATACATTTTCACACGTTCTCGGGGAATTATTTTAGAATTTCCTTAATTGCATAATGTTCTCGGGAATTGTATATCCCTAGTGTTGATAAATAAACACTGTTCTATTCGTAGATCTACACATTTTTATTTTTTTATTACATTGTTTTTATCTGATTACTGGTTTATCGTTGTTTTGATGATATCGCCGTAATACAACACACATATAGTACCTACATACCTATTTGAACAAAACATTGCGGGCATACACAAACATCTCGATAGTCGTGTTCAATACCTTTCGAGAGAGTAGCTTTTGATTGATAAGTACGTTTAGGATATTAGAAAACAGCATTCAATTTAGACCCGAAGAATTCGATTAGACGTTTGCAATTTACGTGTTTACGCCGTAGGTAGGTACTTAATGCCAGTTAATGTTGAAATGTAACGTTCGTAATATGTGTTTGTGGCGTAATTATATTGTTTTGCAGGCTTAGGAATTGGACGGAAATCGACGGAGGTTGATTATTGCCCACTCAATATATAAAAACAGACGGCCAGAGGACACGACGGCTGGAATTAAACCTGCAGAACGGAGTAGTGGCGCTCGCTCGACGAGACATTTTCAGCTTGAAATCCATTAAATAAATGGACAAACAGTTTGTTTTTATGACAATAGGAATGATTTAAATATTGTCGAGAGGGAATATTTTCACTACGATAATTAAACAAAGTGAACAGTTTTATTTTACAAAAACCGTGTAATATAAATAATTGAGGAGGTTTTCAAGGATAGAAAGATGGTAACTCTTTCAATACTTTCTCTGTGTAATAAAATAACTCAAAACGTTTATAATCAATATAATAAACAATAATAATTTAATAAATAAATAAAAATAAAAAATATATTACTCTTATCATAACATATTTTCGTACTCATGTCTCATATTGTATACACCGGCAGTTATTCTGACAATAAAAAAAACGAATTACCCACTAATAATAGTATAATAAGTAAATATTATACATTTATACCTAGGTAATGCTCGTTTATTTACTATCATAGAATATGTGTTTTTGGGCTGGATATAACTTTTTTTTCCAACCGATTATTGAGAGGCCAATATTTGTTTGTTGCCAAAGAAACGCAAATCAACAATAAAAGCAAAAATATTAATTTAGTTATTCCTAATTACAAAATACATCATATAATATGACACTAATTACTTGATACTAGTCCACTGCACTATCTACTCGTACATAGATAAAAACTACACTATTCCTCAATTTTCATTTTTCCCTGCAGAGAATTTATACCTAGTAACATGCTACTTATAATATAGGTATTACACGCGAACGACATTCATTTTATTATAATATTTCGTTAGCGACACGATAGTCGTCGCCACCAAGCCAATGGCGTTTACACTCCATTTGTACCGATTCAGAGGGTCGGACGAAGGAAAGGACATGCGTGAAAATGGCCTAACATTCTGTTCGTACGACATTAATTAAAGTAGGAAAACTATTCCGGAACGGAATCTCAATGCAACGAATTGTTGTATATCTTACAGTTTCCATAATATTATTTGTACAACACGGCAGCCGTACCTACCTATAATTAATTTCTAAACGTTTCAATTCGTCTTGGTGCATTTTGCCGGATTAATGGTTTGTGTACACTGGTACTGTAAGTAAATAGTATGCCTTTACTGAAAACCGAGTGAGATATAATTATCGTTATTACCTACGGATTTCGCGACATAATATTTGTCATATTTACGAGACTAAAATTACTATGCACACGTTTTCCAATCACCTGATATGGTACTGAATATCGTAAACCTAAAAATAATTAATCAAACGACTTTCATCGTGAATGTGGTTGGTATGTAATTTCAGCAGTTGAACTTAGATAATTAATTATCTATAACATATTGTAAGTGATTTAGTAATCTTAAGAAGCGCAAAACACAAAAAAAGTATTCTTCAAATTATTATTAAATTCTAAATCATTGCAGTAAGAACTATCAAAAACAAATTTGTCAAAATTCTGCAATCTAAAAGAATATATTTAATCAAAGGAGGAGATATATTAATAACCACATAACGTCACTGGGCTGGGCTCAGCATAATCGCCTATCTAAAGCTTATTGCTCGATGTATACACAATGATTTACCAACCTAAAAACTTTTATTTGATGTTTGATTTATGTAGAAATTGATATTTATTTTCTGCTAAAGACGATAGGAGTATGAGCATTTTAATATTAAAAATACTAAAGAGATATTTTCGTTACGTACATCATATTATTGTAGTTATATAACAGCGTGGCGCGTCGATTTATTTTGATACACATTTTAAATATTAAAAAAAAATAACCTTTAACACTTTAGAACATTTATCGTTTCACAATGTGGTACGAAAATTAGAAAATATATTCTTTAAATTTACTTAAATTATTGTGTAAACCAAACATAGGATAGACAATTACCGTGAGCCCTGACGAATGACTTCTCGGGTATTTTTTTCAATTCCACATTGAATAATGTGACACGTGAGTAGAAACGTTAAGCCTATTATTCTTAGAATTGAACATTTTGTTTCAAGTTAAAATAGTTTATGTCTTGTGCTCCTATTCGGAAACAAATATTAACAGTGGCGTAGTGAGGGAAGTGTTTTGGATGTTGTTAACAACACTGGTTGTATTTATATAAACAATATATGTAGGTACTATTTATGATTCTGATTTATACAAAATTTGCTCTCGTATACTACCATTTGGTTCTATTTCATTATTGATATTATGAAGATGTACGATTACAATGGGCACTGCATGTCTTTAAACGTGTTATTTAAT
The DNA here is from genome assembly GCF_001856785.1 of Myzus persicae. Classification (NCBI taxonomy): domain Eukaryota; kingdom Metazoa; phylum Arthropoda; class Insecta; order Hemiptera; family Aphididae; genus Myzus; species Myzus persicae. Next base: position 316,682 of record NW_019102034.1, on the reverse strand, counting down.
TATAAAATTAAACAGCCCCCTTCAAACACTTCTGGCTGAACACCTGAATGTTAGGTAAATGTTCATTATTATTTTATGATTTTTTTTTCATATATTTTGTACAAATTGCAATAAACTAAGTATTAGGAGTTTATATTAAACATAACGTTAACATTTTTAACACTATTCTTTCGTAATCTTATTTTAACAATGTAACTTATACCTCACCTTTTAAAATTTAAATACTATCGTTCATCGGTATTCATTAAAAACTATACTGGACTCTTTTAATGACCAAAATGGAAATCGGAATATAAAAAAAAAATTAAATTTTGAAAACCTAAGCTTGAACCAAAACTGTAATATTATTGTTTCAAGGCCCGCAATATAATACGCCTGCAGTAGTAATATGTGGCAGTATCCTGACAAATCTGCAGAACGTTCGTACCTATAATACATTTTAGCAGCCTTATATATTATATTACAACCTTACCTAACACACGTTGGAAAACAATCACGTGACCAGTGTCATATAGGTATAGCAATAACAACGCATTAAACTCTCAATGCCTACTAATATATTATTCATTGTTATAGTAAATGTTTTGTTACTCACGTCCTCTGAGCTTCATTTTCCTGACGTTGATTACTTCCCGGTGTCCGATGCAAAACGTGTTAGGATTGTTGTTGTCGTTCGGGAACTGCGTGCACTCCCGGTGTTCGTGGTACGCTTCGAATATGTCAAAAAAGAAACCGCAGCTCCGAATAGTCTCTGTGGTTTGAAAATCGGCATGTTATTGTAGAAGTGACCAATATTTTTGTGTAGCGTTCAAAAGTCCATCCCAGCCCAATGCGGAAACGTGAAAATATTAAATATTATTTAACCGATTTTTTCGAGGATCGCAAAATGGATTTTACCATATCGCTTTTTTTTTTAAATTATTTATTTTCAATCGAAAGTATTATTTATTATGTATAGTCGATTACTATCCGTTCCTAGAGTACCTATCTACTCATCTACTTATTATAAATATTTGAGATAAACCTCTAAATGTCTTATAGTTGGTAATTTGTTATAATATAGTAAATATTATTATTAACCTTGTTATTTATTAGTCAAAATAAACGTGACTCGATAAATCTATTTTCATTTTAACATTCTGAATATTAAATATTTTATTTTTAAAATATTGAACTGGGTAATTGTTTCTTATTTATAAACTTATATCATCAATATTTTGTATTGTATCATTATTCTTCATATCTAAAATTTGAATTCTTATAATATACTTTATTCGGCTCTTTGTACATTTGAGCACCTAACCTACTATATAAAATTAAAACTGGCTCAATGTTTTATTTATTTTACCTTAATATATAAAAAGTTAAGAACTTATAGTTTGTTTTATTAGAAAAATACGAAGACAAAACTCCTGTTAAATATTTTTAGGCTCATAGCACACGGGGTTGAAGTAGACACCGAAAAATACATTTTTTAAACCAGAAAATCTACAGAGACAGAAAGTGTTCCGAGTTCAAAGAAATGCCTACGGGAGGTATATGTTATTTTTAGAATTTGGTATATACATTTGTTTACCTTTACAAAGCGACTGACAAGGCTTCAATTTGCGGTTGCCACAGCCTTTGGACGCGAGAAGCGCACAAAAGTACAGTGCCGTCAGCTCGTAGCAGCGGACGTTTACCACAGACTCCAGCGCTATCAGCTCCCTGGGATCCTTTTTATACCATAAAAGCAAGTTTAGTTGATTAGTGCACGTTCGTTTTGACAGCAAAGTACAATCCAATCGTAATTCGAATCGAAAGAGAACATTATATTTGAACCCGCGGTGTCGGTCTTCAGAATATGTTTTTATTATTATTGTCGTTATCATAATTGACAACGGGAATGATACCAAATCAGAATCAGGAAGTCAGGATCCCAATCGAAACGATGACAACTCTGATATATCTGTCATAAAGAAAACTTTGGAGTCCAACACATCATGTCACAAGCTAATGTACGAGAGCCAACTATGATGTTGTATGTAATTCGTTATTCACTGGACAGTGAACGAAATTGATTAAATAAAACAGTCAACACGCATGTACCTAATGGCTAATACATATTGAAAATTGTATGAAAATATTCATTAAATTTGATTCAAAGCTGTCAGTAGTTTCTCAATATAATAAATGGTCACGCCGTCATTTTGTCTCTTTGCTCGCACACGCACGGATACACACGCACGCACACACACACACACACACACACACACACACACACACACACACACACTATTCGAATATGTTCTCTTTCGAGTCTTATCTGATGGCAATAATTTGTAATAATAATTACGTATTCTGGCTTGTAAGGTATAGTGTACAGGTACTGTGGTAAGGTGGACGTGACGTTTTGACAAAAAGACGGTAGGCAAGTGCCTGTGCAGTAAAATTGTGCATTAGTGACAAAAATAAAATACAACGTGTGTGTGATCAATTAATTATTCTACGTAAAATACATTTAAATTGCTATTAAATAATTATGAAGTTGTAAAATAATAATAATATTGTAAAACCATGCACAGCGTATTTTTAAACCAAATTTTTTTACCGATTGGTGTTTAACTCGTAAATATTTACTTTTATTTTTTGACAAGAGGAATACAACTTAGTCTTCATCTGTTTGAGTTATTGATATATATTTTTTTTTACGAACAAATAGGTAAATATTTGTTTCATGAATATCATAATAAAAAAAAGAAACACATTAATTATTTTATAATAACATAATATATAATATATATTATTTCTAGCTCGGTAGAATAAAAAAAAAATCACTAAATGAAAAATAACTAGTTATTTTGCACCGAAAACGTTATTAAAAATCTCTGGAGGGGTAAACATTAAAACGTTATTAATAATATCAAAGAAAAGTAACCCGCCGCCCAACTTCAATATAATTAACTAATTTTTAACTCGTTAAATGTACTTGCAGCCTTGGAACAAGTACCTGCTGAATAAAAGTATTAACCGACCAGGTTAATTTTTTTTATAATTTGGCGCGTAACGTTGAAGTGTATCTTAATTATTATAATTTTTTAATATTCAAGTGGTTTGTCTGCGAAAATGATATGACTACAATATTGTTAAAAGGGCTGATACGCTGCACACGGACAATATCATAATTATTATGGCCACGATTGTCCTTGCGTTTAAATGTATTATGTGAATGAACAGCTACAGCAATATTATGGTGTAATATAACTATTGTTCTATAATTAATTGAAGTGAGACAAAAGTGAAGTTTGGATTTTTCGGAATCGTGTAAGTACGTCCGTATTACAATATCGTTTTATGAATAACCATTTATAGTTATTACTAGCATACGGGACCTGCTCATGAAATCCGTTTACATAAAAATAAGTAACGTATAGGCTCAGTAGCGCGGCAGAGGGTAACTGAGAGGCCTCTGAGTTTTCTAAAAGGGTGATGGGTGGGCAAGTAGGCCAACAGCCAATGGGCGATGATAATATACTTTAGAATTAGGTAAGTATAGTCGTAACTGTTTTACTATTTTAGTAATAAATACGTGACACGTGGTTTCAAATATTTCAGTTAAGGTCGCTTTTATCGAATTATTAGTGCTGCGGAGTGTAAATTAGCCTCTGAAAATGTCCAATTTCGTCACCCCAGGTATGTTTTATAGTATTATAATAATATGATACACGTACATTTTAATTAGGTATCATAATATACCAGACCATAGAGTGAAAACCCTAAAGTTCTAATGCTATTATTGTCATTATTATTACGGAGTAATTTCAACGGCACGTGTGCATATTATTTTTACCGGCACGTGATAATTGTTCGTAATGCATTTGCATGAAATGTACGAAAAAAAAATCCCTTCCAGTGCACGAAATCGTCGTTAAAATAGAACAGAAAATAATAATAATAATAATAATAATAATAATATACGAAGTTACAATAATTTATAATAACAACATTTTATGTTTATACGTACATATTATATTATACATTTATACAATCTTATTTATTCAATGCCGAAACGAGCTGCTACTGGCGATGGCGTTACGGAATTTATCGAAAACTATAATCTTTTGTGTTCGACATTTGCCCTCTCGTGACCTCGCGAAACTAAAATATATTATATTATTGTCCAATCCTTTATTATTATGCGAAATTAATTGCGCCGAGAGAATATTATTATTATCATTGTTGTCGCGACGACGTTTTACGATGCGTTAATAAATCCAATTATTGTTCAACGCGGACGTTACCTTACGGTTTTCGAAAAACGTATTTTTCCTCTCGATTGTGCTTACACTCATATAATAATAATATTATTGTACACAGACGCACTTCGCCCAGCGCTGTATCTTCGATTTTATAATATTACCTACACACCGCACTATTGTAGGACCCGGTCGGTGGTTTTCAATCGATCGGCGTCCTAAATCCCTAAAGGTATTATACGACTCTGCAGCGTATATCATATTATTATTATTATTATTATTATTATTATTATTATAATGAAAACGGAAATTTCGATACACCATTGCCGCCGTGCCACCACATGCCCACGGCTGCGTGTATAATGATATTAGGTATGTTTGTATATATATATATTATGATAGCGTAGACGATATTATACGAATCTGAAAAATCCAAACCAAACTCGCAAACGTTTATTATTATAAATACGTATACATTATACATTATTTTCAATTACAAAATTGCATGCACATTCAAGTGAATATAAAATATCTCGTTATTGTACTGTATACACAACTACATTATATTATATACTGTGTTTATATATTATATTATTATACAGTGTGCGTCTGCAATGCGCGAGTCGGGTATAGTTTAAATTACTTTTGGGGTAGTCGACGATGGGATACATGGGATTGAAAACTGCAACGTCGTACATATCTTCAACCGCCGGTGGATTCGGCAGAATGATCGGAACGTTATTTTTTTTCGGAGTCGTGGCTGAAAATAAATAACACTCGAAATAAAAACAATTATCGTTGACGTCATCCCCCCCCCTCCAAATATAATATAATAGATCTTATATCCACACGTGGAAACCTCGGCAACACGAAGTTTCCAAATTATATTTACACATACCGCATGTGCGGGTATACTGGGCATGGGTATCAAAGTACCTATATAATAGTAGGTATATACCAGTGACATTAAACGGCAGTCTTGATTTGATATATCTATATACCTCTCGGCATCGAAAACCTCTTGACGGTGGATTTTTAAAAATCGATCAGATTTTGTCGGTGATTCAGTGGCGACGTGAACTTTTTTTTACTATCCAGCAAATACCTCAAATAAGCGCCCACACAAAAAATTGTTCACCCTTAATAACACTTTACTTTTTACACATTTTAAACGCAGGTCGTAAGTGACCATGCGAGTAAAATGTACAAAGTACAAACCAGTCTAGCCGTTTGGGTCCCGGAGACTGGAGTCATTGGGATACCCACCGCCGCTTTTGCACGAGGCGCAGCCTCATAAAATGGCTATTCAGGCCGCCACTGTTTGTTGTTATAATTAATAAGGAGTCTCACGCCACGGTGTTAAAGTGCTACATATAATACCAAGATATGGTAACGAGTTCTGACGTTCAGTGTTGAGCTAGGGCAACAGAAACGACTCGTGTCGTCTTTATAATAATATAGCGATTCGCTCCGTCGTGGAAAATAATTTCGCGGAAATGGAATTTAGTGGAAAACGCGGAATGCGGGTGTCTCGATGGGGAGGAGCTTTCCATATGCAGTGTGGTAACAGTCGCACTTTACACTGAGTGGTACACAATATACTTGACCGCGGTAACCGGTAGGTATACAATATATACACGTGACTGTAGGTATATGTAAATATAACATTTCGTGCAATGTTTCACCCGTCATGTTTGACGACGGATCGGCGGTGGAGACGTGCACCGACGAAAGGTCGTCGTCGACGGAAACGGTCTTCAACGGCGAACCACTGCCGTTGGCGTAGTCGGCGCCGGAGGAGGCGGCGTTTGAGTTCCGCACGATCGTCGACGCCGTTTTGCTTACGGACACTTGACCACCGCCACTGCCCGGCAAACCCACTGTGGAAACAAGAAAATTGTCAGCACTTACGTTGGTGTGATGTGTTATATAAGTTGCGGGCAAAAGCCGGAACCGACAACACTCCGAGTGTGCCCACTATTGAGTAACGCCGACACGTAGTCGTCTCGTAGATATTCCGGCTTTTGCCGAGGCAAGACCATTGCATATTATTATAGTTGTGTGTCCGACATCAATAACAACATGTTGAGTAGCACCAGCCGTAAACTTGATTGATATTCTAGTCAGGATTTTTTTTTTGCACATTCCATGTAAACGGTTTCAAAAACGATAATAATACAAAACATTATAATATTGATTTCATTTAAACACCTAACTATGGGTGTTTTGGAAATGTACTGATGACTTATAGTAAAAATAAAAGTACCTAGGTACTAGAATGGCACCCAAAGTACTCATGATAATAATATTATGGGGGGAAAAAACTGTACTTATAAGAACAAGTCGTAAGGATAAACGACTTGAGAGTGTATACTTGAAGTGTTAAGAGGCAGTGGATGTATCTAGTTATTTTACTCGTATTAAAATGCACGGGGTAAACTATTGCCTACTGGCACAGTGATATGCAATGGGAGATTTATAAGCATTTTTGGAGGGGCTGGGGGTCCTGAAAAACAATATGTATTCCAAACGTATTTTTTATTATAAATATGTTTTTACAGTATCTTTTTTAAATACATACGTATATCAGTGTCTGTGGATCCGTAACTCCCCCACTGGTGACATAATACATTTTTATTCTACCATAGCACCATATCATAATTTATTTTCTTATCCTGGGTCTTCAAGGGCCTGACCTTCTGTACCTCCAGTTAATTGTTGCTATCGTGGAGGTGGGCGATGTAAAGAAAGTCGAATAAGATAAACGCATCTGATGGCTTTTATGTCTAATAATTTATAAATACTTATACTTAAGAACTATCTGCGCTAATCGGCGTCAGACGTCAAAAAAAAAAAAATTTAAAAGTGTTTAATGATTTAAATGCTTAACCAAAAAACTGGTATTTTGAAATACAAGTGTGTCCTCAGCATTTCTACCACATCTTAAAATAAAAATAAGTCAATAGGGTTCTGCTATGACGTCAGTGTATTTTTTTCAGAATTTCGCTATCCTACTATTGATGTACTAAAATACTCTGTACATTTTAAGGATGGGATGAATTAAAAAGAAAAGTTCAAACAACCATTACAATCGGTTCAAAGTAATAAACAATATAATATTATTATGTGTTTTTTTGATTACCTCGTACAAAAAATATCAAAAGAACTGTTATGAATATCAGGATGGCGACGTTGTACACCACTTGCCGCCTCTGCAGCCGAATAAATACTTCAGTGACGTCAATGGCTTCGGTTCCCAACACCTGTGAAATTATACAGCACACATATTATAATAATATTATCATAACAAATTATTATTCTTATTCGTATTTTTATCATCGATTGATTGACATGATATAAAAATTATTGATCCAAGTTAGCATTAAATGTATGAATAAGAATTATTCGTAAACAAATACAGACGATAATTGTTTGTTGTATTTATTGTTGTTAGCATTGTGTGTACTGATATTCAATCTCAGTCCTTAGCATAAGTGGAAACAATAAATTTCATCTTCTATAATTTTCTGGCAGCGGTGTTTATATAATAATATCGTAGGTACAATATGCATTGCAGAACCTTAGCACGATAAACATCTGCGTTATTTCCCTCGCGTTGACTGACGCGTTAAAATTGAACCTTAAGACGGTTGTTTCATTGTTTTCTCACTTGACCTCTATAATACTCTATCACGATTATGTTATAATAAAACGATGATAACGCATTGTTGTGTCTTAAAAATGCTACAAAATGGACGAAACTGCGAAGGTGGTAAGGACCCATTGGTCGTTATCGACGTACGGCAGTGGATTTCAATAATTTAATTTTATAACAATATTATAATAATTTATAATATTATATTTAAATCACCATAAAGCCTCGATTTTGTGTTGCCGTTGCGCGTACAGTATTCCTACTAATTTATGGTAGGTATGAGTATTATGACGTACAATATTATTTTCGTACTTCGTGGTAAATAAATATCAAATTACGCATAGTTATTATATTGCAACTATATTATAAAGAATTAATAAATATGTCACATTTCGGAATAGTCCAAAATATTGTATTATAGTATTACACCTGTGGATTCGTGATTATATAATATTATTAAAATGTACTTAAGCTATAAGTGAGCAAACCAACGAGATTAAAATTATTTTATATATTACGGGCTATTTTAAAAAATGCGTTTCGTTTTATTTAAAAAAAAAATCACGTAAATTCCTACCTAGTAAAGGTTCGTCATTTGCGCATAATTTTATAACGACCAGAAAAAAAATATACATATAACTTGGAGTTTTTTTCAAAGAAATGTAATCAAAATGCCGGCTTAGCGAGCGTTTCGGATATAAATCCACGAGATTGTATTACTTTGGCTCCAATGAATAACCTGAATTACGAATATCTGAATTTTTAATATTATTTGTGATTTTAATACCCGATTTATGTCATTATTCATTAATAATAATAATAATATTAAACTAAACTACGACCTTTAGCATTTACTACGCGTCTTTAATATATTAATATATAGTAACCTAGTGGGGATTATAATTTTAAGAAACTTTAACGATTATTTGTAATGATTAACAAAGATGAATACACTAAATATTTTATGTAAAAATTATACTTCTCTTGTATTATTATTTGGAGTGTATTATAATATACACTCAAGGACATTTTTTTCAAACTAGAGACACTCATTTTCACAGAATTTTATAATATCTACAGAAATTTGAATAGTTTCTTATAATTACTATGTTTCTATAAAAACAAAAAGAATATATTTCTAACATTTATGTTTCAAGTTATTTTCCAAACTGAAATGTGGTAAAAATTCATAGTATATTAATAATAATATATTCATATTATAATAATTAGAGCTCGGATTTTTATACAATTGTCTATTCTTTCCTGTTCACATTTTTGTATTTTCGTCAGTGGTCTTTACAAATCCGATTAGTTCGAAACTTATGGAAATTTTGTTTTTTTATCGATAAACTTATTGTATAATTATGGATATTTTGACGAAATTCAAAGTGTATAACATTTTGAAGCAAATATTTTTAAAAAAAAGCAAAAAAGTTGATAATATACAAAATATTTTATCGTGAAGTTAAAAATTCAAAAATACCTGTTTAAGGCACTAAATAGTAATTGAAATAAAGATTAGTTCATTAATTAGATACCCAATTATAAGTTGTTTTAAATCATGTTAATACCTCATAAATTTATAAACTATTAATATATTGATTATCAAATAAAAATTGTGCATTTTTTACCATATTATAAATAACTAAACACTTTTTTTTGGTGTATGTGTTACATATTTTCACGGTTTTGATTGCATATTTTGAAACTTTTTATTGTATACGCCAAAACCGCGCTAAAATTATAATAATTATATTTTTTATTCTTTTTAATTTTTTTATATTTAACTTTAGCCCGGCGACTAAGTCCATTAGCTCTTGTAGGGTTTATGAACTGTGGTAGGGATAAGGTTGGTAAACGGTAGGTTGTTTTTACGATTTTTACGGTTGTTCAGGTAGGTAGCAAACATGTATATGTGTGACAATGTTTTTTAACTACTATGAACCCGGGCGGTCACCCATCCGATAGCTAGTAGCTGTGGCCGTTACATATACTTCCAGTCGCCTTTCGCGACTGGTAGCAGTGAACGCGCCACGCCAAGCCACAATAATATTAAATTATATCGAACCGCGTGACTCAAACGTACAATAATATCATAAATCCGACTCACCCGCAGCATAAAGCTCATAAAATATATATAACAATATTATTATTGTAATTTGTACTATAAATGTTTAGACATACAATCACAGAGCAATAAAATAATTTAAACTCTATTGTATAGTGTGTGTGTCAACGTACACACAATGATGTGGCGTTAGACGTTTCGTGCAAACTGCGATGGAGAAACGTAAGTAATTAAAACGTTTACCACGAGCGAGTGTATTCAGAGTTGGAATACGTTTTAAAACAACACTTTTCGAATTATCATTAGTGCTGTTGTATATTTAGCACTTTAACATTATTGTTACGATGCACAATATTTTAATCGTATTTGATTAGTTATAACTTATAATATTTTGGTCGATGGATTTGGCTTCTCAAAATGAAAAATGAACAAATCTGGTTTGAATTTTAACATAACTATACGAGCTTGGTTTATTTTTTTTTATGTATAATTGATATCGCGAAAAACGTTTTGGAAAATAATTATACATTTCTTGCGATGCATTTGGTATAGCACTATAAATTAATAATTAGCTGATAACTATGAGTACAATAATTCATAAACAATATTGAATACTATAATTTTTTCGCATTAGTGTATTTTAGACTATAGTATACATACATTTTGTATGAAAGGGGGGAGGGTGGGGTCCTAACCATTAGTGGGAAAGAAACAAACATAACCTATGTCAAAAATAAACAGGCATTTTAAAGAAGGTACCTATAATTATCATGCCATGAACAAAAATTGTATCAATATATATATTAATTTTAGGTGAGATTCAACCACAAAGATCTAGTTACACCTATATATCTAATCAGCTATATATTATAATAATAATTTATGATATTTGCTGTTACGAGTGCAACTATTGCGGTTTACTAAATCATGGTGTGGATTTAGCTCTTTTATGCAATGAAAAATGAAAAATAACGACGTAAACATGTTTATGCCAAACAAAAGAAAAGTAATTAAAAAATAGTTTTAGTTTTAGTATTGAAAACACTTAGGTATTATGCAATTTATATATTCCGGAGATAACCCATGGTTGGAGTTTTGTAATATTCTAAATAATAAATTCAGGTACATTCTAAAAATAATTCTAAATTGTTTACAATTAATATTTAAAAAATATCAATGAAGTTGTCTCCTAAAAATGTCCTCTACTCATTTCTACCTATATACATGTTTCTTATTAGATTTATCATTCTAAAACCACTTTTGAATGCCGGCTGTTTTGTTTGTTTCGAGTTGACAATGAACCGCTGAAAACAGTATATAACAACGTCCTCTCCACAAGACGTGATGATGAGATCCTCAAGTGTTTTGTGCATAATGCTACTTTACCTACGGTATAGATTATAGTTGTAAGTGCTGTACGTATATCAAATTTGTAGAATATTACCACTATCCATGTATTAAAATAGAATAAGTACATTTTTTTTATGAATATTAACAAAAGTAGTATGTGTTATTTCTAAAAAATAAAAAATAAAATTTCGTAAAATGTCTTTAAAAAAAGGCCATATGGGTCCCCCGTATTGGGGGATCTGATCCCCTCATCCCCTTTTGGATATACCCTAGCCATAATCTGTTACACTTTATAGTAGTATAGTATTTATGGCCACGAATCGCCGAAATACTTCTAAAGTTTGGTGTAACAGAACAACATTATAATTATTATGAGGACCAATGATCAATATAAGTATGGAATTTTCTACAGATCGTCTGAAAACCATATGTGGGCTTTGCTGTAATACAGTTTGTACAACACGACGTGGTCAACGTCATACATAAATAAATCATAAGTAACATAATATTATGATAATATGTTAAGTACTATTAACTATGAAGTCGGTAGAGAATAATAATAACAATCAGAGTATTATAGAACGCTACTCCGCCCCGGCGGTGATAGGTATTTGTACCATAAAACTTTGCCTTAGGTACCTATGCACCTGACCCACCTAATCGATCCATCGAAAAGCTCATACATAGAATCAGCCGGATAATATAATTTCTGATGATTTCTGCATAAAGCTCATTACTAATTAGTAATTTTGGATCTTCAGAAAATAATAATAGCGATAATACTTGACGCGAGTGCGTCGTACGACCACTTGTTGAGCACAATAACCATAATAATGTAGCCAGCAGTCAGCGCGTCACTGAAATGTACATTGTCTACGGCTGTCATCAAATGGATCATTGAGTCTAATTGATAATAATTAATTGACCAACTTTATCTATACAATTGTGCTATACTTGAATATTATCATTAGGTTCTTGCATTATCTAACCTTTCATTGTGTACACTCATCGGTTTTTTCGGGAAGTAGATCGGGAAAGGGGAAGCTCAATTATTACCAAATCGTAATGTATTTATCCATCAGTATGCTCCTGGACATAATATTATACTATAATATTCAGCAATGGACTTAGCTGTGTGACACCGTTCCAAATGTCAAATATTATTAGGTTACGATATTAGATTGTGTTTAAGACATTGACGCGACAGAAACACTATCTGTCAAATAATTTAGAAGTCGAATAGAATAAGAAATTAATTTTTATGTATTTTCCGTCCCATCTGAAACTCTGAACATTTCTCTAACAAAGAGTAATTGACATTGAAAAATGTCCATAAACAGGCGTTAATAGTAAAATGTCTATAATAATATATGTACGTACAACTGGTGTCTTAAAAGTGCAGTCATCGTGCAGTTTAAAATTTCGTTTTAAAAATTGTACACAATGCTAGGGTTTCTATCCTACCAAAATCATCAGCATTACACAACATTTCAACAATAATACTGATATAAGAAGGAAAATATTGGTTTTTCGAAAAAAGCATAAGACGTAATTTAAAATTCTTACGCATGTACAAAATATACATGTACCGGTTATATACATAAAACATTTTAAATGGTGCGTAATTTACAGCTACTCATGTCCACAATCAAAATAAAAATAAATAAATAAAAATAAGACATGTTATATATAGAGAGTAAGCATCAATATACCAGGTAATACAATTCTCTCATTATTACAAACGAGTCTCATTAGAGTTGTCATTTTTAACGTGCAACTAAGTGCACAGGATCAGCTAGTATGTAACATATTACAATAATATGAATTGTTAACATTTCGTTCATGTCCATATTCAATGTCCAAGTTTCAAATCAGTTCTCTAGGCCCAAGGTTATGGTTTATTCCGACATGTTTTGGTAAAACATGTTTCGAGTAAATTGATCTCATAACGTTATCTGTTATGCTTCCTCCACACTCTCGCGAGCTCGCCTCGTGCCGCGTGTCCTTTGACTCGTGACCAAAATACCGACACCGAACGGAGCGCGTACGAGGCGAGGCGAGGCGAGACAAGACGACACGAGTGAACCGACTACACTCTCGTGCTCGCGCTGCCTCGCTTCGCCTCGGCGAGAGTGTGGAGCTAGCATTAGAAAATACAGAATATGCCATGAATATTGTTTTGAGTGTCACCAATTCAAAAACAATGTGCAATACGTGTTTCACAGAGTTTTTTCGATATTTATTATAACTTTATTTTAATTTAATTTTTAGGGTGTTATCAATTATGTTTAAAAATGGTATAGTTGAAAAGTGTTAAACTATTATTAATTATAATTATTGTTTGTGGTGTTTTGATATTTCAGATGATCATATAAATGCATTTTGGTAATAATAATTACAAAATTAAAGTTTCTATTTTTAATTTCTATTAAGTGTTTTTAATAACACTTTTTATTTTAGTTAGATTATTTAAATAGATTCCCTAACGTTATTATTCATACAAAATGTACCATAATATATTAAAAATCTCCTATCATTATTATCTGGTACCAATATTTGAGCATTCCAAACTAAGTATAATCTGAACTAGATCGATTTTAATAATAGTTAGTAACAGAACATACAATAATGTCAATGAATTAAATAAATTTTTACATTGGTAAATAAAGATTATGTTAAGTTAATAATTTGCTTTTCGAATCAATTTAATCAAACATCAGTTAACCCAAAAAAGTTGAGAATTATGATATAATGCATGTTGTATTTTCATTTTTTACTTAACTATGCATGAAAATATATTATATCTCAAATTGTTCGATATCAATATAATATAAACGACGATTTTTTTTTTCAAATTCACCACAGTACCACACAGTTGTGTATAAGCTTATACGTAACACACGTACACTGCAGTTTGAACTCTTTTTAAATATCCATTAAAACTAATCAAACAATGATTTAAAACAAATTGGTTTAAAACCTTTTATTACTGTTATAAAATTTCTTGTAAAATGGCGATATTGTTTGCATCGAGCCCGAGCAAACTTTTTCGGAATAATAACAAAATCTTCTGTATAATATACAATACACATATTATATTATAATATGTCACCGTCTGTGCTGTGTTTATTTAATGCATGACACACATTCTAAACCAATCTTCACGTTTATTATAATACTATCTAACTGTATTATTACATCCGGGAAAAAAAAGAATAATAAACGAACAGAATGATATTTTTAAAAGGAGACTTTTTTGTCCTCGTTGGCAACTAAATTTAATAATAATAATAGCTATGTGTGTTGTTTTTTTTGTGTGACCACGAACCAAAGGCAACTAAAAATAAATGATAAATAATCATTTTCGAATTTTAAAGACCAAATGCCAGTGTGTGCCACCATATAGGGGTTGAATTCCGGCATAAAAAGTATCGCCACGATCACTGGGCATTATAAATTCGAGAAAAAAAAAATCATACAAAAATGTTTGTTGCTTACTATAATTTGAAAAAAAAATGTATTTATATTTTGAAATTATGGTATACATAATAATTAAAAACATTAACCTGCAAAATGTATACTGGAGTAAAAATATACTTTATCAGAGCTTTCCACGTCATGTGTATAAAATATTTTGTAATATTTATCTATCCTCTAAAACTCGACGGTTGACTTTTCCCTAGTATTGAACGATTTATGATCATAATATTAACTATGTAAGCGAAAATAATTATTTTGTCACTAGACTTCGTTTAAACATGACGTATGCTCAATAATTTAATATACATTAATATTAATTATCTCGGAACACTGACCTGTCGGTCCTTTGCGACCGTGGTACCCTAAAATCACAAACCGTCCTGTTAGTTATAAATTTATAATTATCGTGGTAATAATGTAATAATTTCCAAATTATATTATATTATGTTTTAAAATAGGTACGTATTATCTTTTATAATAATGACTTATCAATACACTGTAAACGTCCAATTTTTTTTTTATCTATATTATTGATAAATAGTTATGTTTCATCAGAATAATATAATTTTTATTTAATTTAAATTAGTATATTATTATAACATTCGTGAATGGTGAATTGTTTGTTTTTCTCAGAGTATTCGATCATAAATATTTGAAACCGGAACAGGTACAACAAAATCATAATAAGAACCTTTTTTTTTATATTTTATAGCTAGGTACATTCGATATTGATATTTTTATAAAAATGCTTTAACAAACTAGGCCCACTCAGAATCGAAGGCAGAGCAGCTTACTGGATGACGTTGGACCCTCGTTACGCTAACGTTCAGATTTTATGCGGAAGGAGGATGCAATTTCCCATAACCAGTGGCGTCACAAGTTTATTTCTGACAGGGTTTATACAATGTACATCAATTTATTATAAATCCATTAATAATAAGATTGGGCACAAAAATATGTATGGTTTTCAAATAAAAAATATTTATAGGTTGCCTGAAATGCAAAGAGACCCGAAAGTTGAAACGTCAATTGTATGTATTTCATGCATATATACCTTTGACAAATTACAGTTTACCATTGAAGTTTTATATAAAAACTAATACAAATGTGAATATAACATCAAATTTTTACTCCGTATCAACTTATTCAATTAATTTCTATCCTAAAGACGATTTAAAAACTAAAAATTATGGCAAATGTAAAATGGTCAAAACTATAAGTATGTAATTATTTAGTAAAAAAAATCTTAGGATATTGTGATGGTAAGATTATAAACGATTTGTTTTATAAAAAACTTTAAAATATTTGATTGTACACTTTTCTTATGCCTTAATTGTTGTTTGGCTGTCATACATTAATCATACTAATTTGTGGCATGATTAAAAATAATTTAAATTTATGGTTAACATAATATCATTCTCATAAAATTATCGCTTATCGGTAAGTAACCATTTCAATATTTTATTGTATAATTTATGGTATCACTTTTCTATAAATACTCTTTCTGATCACAATAGTGCATCAGAGTTTAATTAAACCAGAGGAACAGTTTGTTCAGATTAGATATCAGACACGGAGCACTGATTTGGAGTCGAAGTTTAAACAGACAACTTTTTGAACTTCATAGTAATAATTTTTTCAAAGGACTGTGCTAATTACATATCGTCTAAACATATTTTTTTTAACAAAAACGATTAAACCTGGTCTATGATTTTTATTTTATAATCAATAAAACAATGAATAATAATAGTTTTAATTTAATTTCATAGAAAACTTTGGTTCAAAGGATACATTAATATATTGTTGTGCATTATTGAAACCAAACATTGATTAATTATTGATAGTTTATAAAATATTTTATACCTAAATGCATGCTGATAATACTATTAATGGTTTGATAAATACATATTATACGTTATTATTATAATATAATCATACACGATTATTTTTCTAAGTATTTAATATTCACTGTAAATAAGTATAATTAATCCGTTCATCACATCGCCCCCAATAATACTCATTTTAATGAGCCGGCTGAGTCAGGGGTATTTTAAATTGTTTTTCCAAACTACAAGGATAAGAACAATTATGAATTTATGAATATTTTTACGAACAACAAAAAAACAATACTTAATTTTGTTACATATTACTTTCAAAATCTCCAATTAATCGTCCTACAGCTTTTCTCTCTCCGAAACTTAAGGTAAGTAAATTCGCTATAAAATTCTGCTGCAGATTGTTCATGTTTGTTTACTAACACACATAAATTCGCACGACATAGACGGAGATATATACGATAATTTAATAAAAAAAAAAACAACACACAATTCGGAGCGATCTCAGTGACGACATTAATGTTCTACAAATAATAATTGTTACCCGGTGTTGTAGAGAGCTGGGTGAGTTTTCGTTGAACTCGACGACTGCCTGCAGGCTGGCTGGCGTCGAATGGCTCTTGGTGAGCTCGGCCGTGCTGCTCGAGCTGATCGGGCCGCTGTTTGCCGGTGAAAATCTGGCCCGACCATTCCACTGATCGCACACGACGTACCGATCGAGTATGAAACGTTTCTTGTTTGACCGGGACGGTATCATTTTGGCGTGCGACGATAGCAGCGGCGTTTCCATGCTCTTGGTCGAGTAGCCAGGCGAAGAGTTGACGCTGTACGAGTCGCTCCAATGACCGCTGTCCTGTGAACGTTATTGAAATAAAATATTATTGAATTGACGTGATAATTATTGCCGATGTGTTGTCAGATTATGGAATCAGTGGAAATCGGATGCCTGTCACCTAACCGCAATGCGTTCGAGGGGACTCGCGGTCATCCCAAAAGTTTTGATGAGAGTACTTAGGCCTTAGTCCTTACCTTACCTTTAAAAATCTATGATTATATCTTATCCTTCTAACAACATGCTAGCACTCATAAGTTGTATAAATAATAAACATTATATAGTTTATTTCATATTGAAAAATATTTGCTTAAAAATCAATCAAGTACACAAAAGTTTGCAAAATTTCGAACTTTAATTTCGCTCCCCTATGTATGAAAACTATCTAATACGATTAAGCAATACTAATGGTCTTAAAGCCGAAATGATTCCTAAATTGTTTTGTGTTAATGGGACATTGTTAACGTGTAGTTTATGAGTCATACCCAATATGAATATTAATATACATCACTATTAAGATTATTGTATTACAGCATAGGTAATGTTTGATAATATGGTGTTACGTCTACAATCATTAAGTTATAGATGAACATAGTGAGCTGCTTTGGAATATGCATGCAAAATAATTTGGAAATATCATAAATCGGACCCCCCCCCTCAAAAAAAAAAAACCATAATCTTTGTCAGGTAGTCAAACAACATGTCATCGTACCGTAAGAACAGTCAGCCTCGAATCTTATACAAATTTTAGGAATCTATACTACACCTAATCACTTTTTTACATGTTACACACAGACAGAGGTCACATCGACTCCATCTGTATGGATCTGTATAGTATGGCTGTATACAGTTAATTATCCTAACAGTGCCAGAAACACATCGTTTGTGCATAAACTTACTGAGCTCCAAGCAACTTCCCACCAGTACAATAGGTATATATATTTTGATCTTAAAAAGTTTTAAATTGATTTGGACTATTTTAAAAGTATATTTGTTTTAACTCTACAATAGTAGTCTATTTCGTAATCTATTAATACCTATATAAAATATATCTTTCCTCCTGTCATAATGTGATTTGTATAAATCGATGCTGTTGATTGCTCGGATACGGAACTATCTCCTATGTAATATGGTCATATTATTATCATGGGTAATATCGTTTTTATTACGTATATTACATAATATCTGTATAATGCGTATACCCATACAGTATGAACATATAATATCTCGTCGTATAATATAAAAATGACAAAATCATTTCGTCCATAAGCTAGAACGACTACACTTTATTCTGTTTATATTTGTAACTAACACACCGCTCAATAATATATAGATAAACATTATTTTAGTAGCTACGGTCTAAGTATTTCTAGAGTATCGTATCTGAAAACTAAATCATTAAACAATTTGATTTTAGATATAAGTTAATTTGTCAAAAATAATGTTATAAGTAAAAGAAATAAAAATGATAATTTTAAATTAAAACATTAGGATTTTACTGAAAACTATTCTAACCACTAAGTATAAATTGCTTAAGATTATCAGCTTATCCTTGCAAATTTTAATTAACTTAGGAAGTTTTTGGCCTGCTATGTTTTTTGAAGATAACCAAGTTTAATTCTACAAATGTTTAAAAATATTTTCATTGCCATTTCTCCAAAGATATATTTAATAGTTATATAAATGAACTCATATTACTTCTAAAGTATCTCTAGTAGTTATTTCATGATTTTCAAAAGCATTTTATGGTATTATGTTACGTATGTATTAAATTATATTTCCTGCAGCAAAAAAAGAGATAATTGATTAAAATAAAAATTGGAATAAAGGAAGATTTAAAATTTATTTTTTACCCCAATAGTATTTTTGCAGGTTATTCATATAGTTTAAAATCTTTTCTTTGAACTACTATGTCGTAGCTACGGTACCTAAACATCTGCGATTTTGGATGTAATATGCTTTGTTTAATGTGAGTATGAGAAAATAAATGAGGAATTTAGCATTAAAGAAATAATAGGTAGGTACGTAAAACAAATTTAGATATCTTTTTTCCCCGATTTTAAACCACTACTCGAGATTATCGCGTTAGGATTACTTATTTTAGGGCCTGGATAAACATATTTTGCCGCTGAATCAAAAAAAATAATAATATCGTTATGATCATCCGATTGTAAACAATATAATATATTATAAACTTATAGCAATAAACTTAACCTATCTATGACTAACAATCCGTTAAAGGTTTATTTTTTTTATCGAACAGTTGTTTATTGAAATGTGATGGTACGAGATATGGATTTCCCAAGAACAGCCGACATTCTGGACAATATGCACAAGCACAATACACGAGTCTAATGCCCAAATAATGCCCAAAGGATATGGTGGTATGTACTATTTACACGTAGTCGATCCAACGGCACAGACAATAACTATTACTACATAATGTCAATCGAAATACCGTTTGCTCTCTTATCGCCTCACCTGTCGATTGGGTGACATAGTCATGGCGGGCGTCATCATCTCGTAACTCTCGCGACTGCCACCGTCCAGTGGCTCTGAAATGCATTTGATGGGTGGCGGTACTTTGAATCTTCTTGCGCGCAGTTGCGGTGGCTGCTGCGGTTGCTGCGGTTGTTGTGGTTGTTGCGGTTGCTGCGGTTGCAGAGGCTGTTGTTGGACCACGACCACGTCTTTGGGATGGTCATCGATGAACCCTCTGATGGTCTGCCGGTCGGCCGGTGGATCGCCCGCACAGCCATTGGTCGCTCGCGGCGGCGGTGGCAACTTGTATTGGGCTGGGCGAGGACTTATCACTGGCGGTCCAGGGTTTCGCCTTGCCGGAATCGAAGGCACCGTGGTCGATGGAGTGGCCGGGTACAACGCCTGAAAAAAAAGTATGACGTTTACAAGGACGCATTCCGGCAAAGTTAAAGCGAAACTTTAATCAGTGTGTGCCCGATAAAGGGTAAGAGAAAAGAAATTATGGAAACGAAGTATTTTCGTAATTTACTCTCACATTATAAAACCATTGTGTTTTTAACTTTCTACTGTGGTGCGGCTATCGTTTAATTTCAATATAATTACAATCTTCATTTAATTATGGTTTCGATCCCTTTCGTATTTATATTTTCCAGTAGTTGTGACGAGATTCGGTTTCCTATGAAACATATCTTGACGTATTTTGAACGAACTGCTTTTTTTTTTTCATGATCAAAAATCAAACTTATAAGTCATTAAAAAAGTTTTTGAGAAATTACGAAAAACGATACAGTAAGTTTTGAAGATATTTATATGGAATTAATGATATTTTTAATTTATTATACTGTGTTAACACTAAATCGAACACATACACTGACGATTTCGAGTCCGCCAATATTGAAAGAAAAATCTGTTATTTTAGTTTCATAAATCCACGGTATAGCCGTATAGGTAACCACTACAATAGTTAACCATTATATTAGTGGACTGTTCAAATGAGGTGTGTAGAAATAAAAGTAAATATTTAAAGGCATAAATTGGAATGTTGACAGTTATAATTGTCACACACGGACTTGGCGCATTAGTGTGCCGGATGACAAAAGCCAAATCACCGAAGTATTAATTTAAAATCACACTTTAAGATGTTATCAATTTTCAATTACGATATTGCAATCAATATAGAGAACTTTAATCAATTTAACTCTTATTTGATAGCATTGAAAAATACTTTGGAATTATTTCCGTTTTCTTTCGGTCCAGTAGAACGCATATACCGGCAATCAGCGCAGTGGCGCCATTTTGGGTGTCGCAGGGTATTGGCGGCCCTATTTTTTCCCGTACCATAATAATTGGCCTGCCTCAATTTCATGTTGGCGCCAATGCCGAAGTGTGTCTTTAATTTATGGTACTAATCATTTTTAATTAAGGTGCTATTATTAAATGTTAGAATTAGGCTTATAGATTACATAACAGCTTATTGAATATGTAATATTTCAATTTTCATTGTTATCGCTGTGGCCTGATGGTAGAAAAATGTGGCCGGGTAAAAAAATTTGGCAGCCCTATTTTAAAACTGAAATGGCGCCCCTGAATCAGCGTTATATGTGCATACTATAGTATACTTAACCTTTTTTTCTGGAATTTATAATATATATTTATATATTATACATATACATATATGGCAATATACACTTATACTTATACTTCCCATTAAGTCAGATTTAAGTACCAATAGCTTTTATTTCTTAATTTTTTTCCCATCAATTATTATTAAACAAAACCGTTTTAGAAACTACAAATAAATTATTAAGTATATATTATACTGTCTATACACCCATATATATTGAAGACGCGTTCGGTACATTACAAGATGCTCACTTACAATCGAACTGTTGCATTAAAAATATTGTAAGATAGTGTATTATGCAATGTGCTTACAATTTATGTGCGAAACGCCGTTCACTTTATTTATTCGAGTTTCAATTTAAATTTTTTTCTTTATAAAATAATTATTCTTTTATTAGTAAGTCGCTACATTTACTGCGGAATCAGTCAATACGAAGCGACGATACGATATTTATGAACCACGTGTTCGAGTTATTTTTTTAAAGTTCAAATGTAATATTTTAATGCACCTTTGCAGTTTGAATGGCGTTTTCATTTTGTTCAATAAATATTCTCTGGAAGTAAGTACTTACCGCATTCACAATTTATCTTGTTTTCAATAAATTGTATAACACAACTACACAAGTGACAACGGACTATTTTCGGTGAATAGTGTAAATATTATAATATTGTTGTCTCAGCAGTCAACACGTTAAATGCTTTCGATTTCCACTAAAATACATGTAGTGCTCGATTAAATTATTATTCGGTATTATTAAAATAAATTTAAACCATAGGTAGGTGTATCCAACAACTTTTACTAATATTGTTTAAAAAAAAAAAAAGAAGAAGATTAAGAAACATATTATTTGCATTGGCTTATAAAGTTATAAAGAAATTATACACAAAATATATATTTTTGTTATTTAAAGTAGAAAAAAATGTAATATAATAAAGTACCTCCGTACTGTTTGAACAATAAGGTGAAAATACAATACACAGTACGCTGTGAACACATAAAAGAACTTTTGGCGTTTTTCCAACTCATATTTTCTGAATGAAAAAAAATACGATATAGTCTCTTAATTTTAATATAAATTTAGAACTTTTTGATTTTAAATTCTAAACAACTTTTTAAGAAAATTACTTGACACCGAGATAAAATTCTTGATTTATACATTTAATCAAAAAATATAGTAAAACTATAGCTTAATTTTTCAAAAAGTAAACATAAACAACCTAGATAAACAGCGTAATCGTCAAATTGTGATTTTAAATTTTAAAAAAAAATATTGTATTAAAATATATTTTATCGGTAGGTACATAATATCATAAATTAATTTAGAATCATGTTTTTTATTTATCTAAATAATTTTAATATATTGATTTGTTTTTTGATTTTACAAGTATTGGCAAGCTAATATTAATTAAATGCCTTTTTTGATAAATTTCTTCATATTTTTCATAGCTACATTATTTTAAAATTTTGCAATTGATAGATGACTTAAAAATGTATTCAATACCAACGTTTTGTTCTTTAAAAATATTATTGATTATTATTAAAAGAATGGTAAAAATATATATATATTGTAATATAATCAATATTCAGTATTAACTATTGAGTATTTATATATAAATATATAATTAAATATGCGGCAGTCCAAAATTCTAAATTATACACATTTATTATGCATTACATTGTCTTAAAATACGCTTGTCGTTCGTCACTCAAATATACTTATATATAGTTATTCACATATTATACAGTATTTATGGAATATTACGTTTACCTATATGGCGCATATAATTAGTACGAAAATCCAACTGAATTTAATATTTCTTTATTTTATAGGCAAAGTGGACTGCTGCTCGATGTGTACATTGGCAGATATTAAGCAACTGCAAATTTTTGATCGGAAATATAAGTACTCAAATTATATATTTTTGGAATATTTATAATTACTTAACAAACCTCGGTTAGCGCGTTAACTACAGCTTTATTAGGTACATATAATGCTTAGTTTTAGACAAAATATAAAAACTGTTAACAATTTTTTTTTCTAGTTCAATTTTTAACTTTTTAAACGTTGTTTGTCCATTTTAATTTAATGAAATTATTTTTCAAATTTTAAACAAAGAATAGAACAATATTTTGAATTAAAAATATAATGACACCATTTTAAAGGTAAAAAACTAAAAAATGATTAACCATTCATTCAATTTATGAAAACTAAAAACTCAAATTTTTCAAATTGTGACATGCCAATTTACCCATAGGTATTAATTTGTAAAATTAAATAATATCGAAGTGACCATAGTTTACGAGGTAATATCAAAAATGTTATGGGTATAACTCGTACGAGGACACATGCAGTACCTACTTGAAATGTTGTAATACAAACAGAAAAAGTAAAGAGTAATTTCGCACTCTTTTTTTGTTGAGTTATTATAGTTCTATAGTATACAATCTATAGTCTATACAATTACTTTATAAAAATACGTCGGTAAGCAATTCTTGTCAACGGTTATATCGTTGGTACTTTTTAAAAGTATTCAAGTATTTAAATACATATACAGATATAGATGCTTATTTTGAAAAGTATTTAGAAGTAATTATTATAGATACGTCAAAAATCAACTAAGCTGATTTTATTTAGCATTTTCACTTGTTTTTCATTTATAGGTATTACTGAAAATGTTTAAACTGTATAATTTTTAGTGATTAAGAATTATTCATTTTTTTTTTTTTTATTAAGGTATTCGAATATTGTAGGTTGGGTATAAAATGAGTCACATAAAAAAAATATTGTTGTATAGGTATTCACATTTTTTTACGTTATTAAATTGAAAATAGAAAATATATAAATTAAAAAGAATAAGTATTTAAAATACATATTTGAGTAGGTATTTAAAAAGTATTTGAATACTTTTACTCAAATACTTTATATAGTTGCCGTCAATACGTACTAAATTAACGGAAAAGTTGTGTCTCTTTTAAGTTGCTAATTTAATCAAACTGCTGTTTGTTTTAATTTTTTTTTCTAAACTAAGTTACAATACCTAATTTATTACGAGAAAAATAGTATTTTAATGAATTGTTCAAGAAACCCTCTTAAACTTTACACTGTCCGATAGCCTATATTGACCATAATAAATATATTACCTACCTATATTAAAGGTTTATAAAAAAAAAAAAACTTGAAAATAAAATCGACTATAAGTACACGTTATAAGTGTTAGAAATAAAATGTATAATACATTATATTTCGGTGATTTCAGAGAAATTTCTCTTTGTTGGAATACAATAATAACTATTGACCGACAGATATGGAGTACATTATTGTGTCTGGAATACGATTTTATTTTTGAGGATATAAATAAGATTTTTTAAATTTACATATAGTTCTTAGGGTTTTGACTACCCACTCAAATAGAAAAAATGACGTTGATTTGACTACCTATGTAAAATCTATAATGTAATATTAAAAAACTATTGCAAATACATTTAATAGGAAAAACTATTTTTCAAGCGATATTTTTCTTGTTCACCAATTATTATAATAACTGTATAACAAAAAATATTTTTATAATAGTCACTGTTGTCACTTATAAGTTATAAGTTGTAACCTCTCAAATAAAAGGACAGATTCTCGGGAAAAAAAAGAAAAAGAAAGTACAACATTTGACCCGATGTTCGTGTAAACTATTTTTATTCGAAGTAAACGACAACGGTGACACCGGCGATGGTTGTGCATCGATTTTATACCTCAAAGTACTTTCCAATTTTCAGTGAACGTGACTTTGAAAAGACGGCTGTGGTGGTGGCGTTAATAGTTGACCGTGGAAATCTAGTATTTGGTACGAATGCGGTAAATTTGTTTCGTGACCTCTGCCGTTGACTTATATTAATAGTCATCGGCAAAAACAGATCTACAATTCGATTTTATTTTCGTCGTTAATTATTCGAATAGTGCCTTCGACTACTCTAATTGTTCCACTCGCTAATCGTACTGATTTTCGCGATACGATAGTTCCAAATAATAATTATAGGAACCAATTCACCGGCCCACTACACTCTACTTTTGAACTTGGAAGCTGCATAATATATACCTATAATATTTTAACGTAAAAGCAGATTTAGTTCAAAACTGTCGACCTGATCGATTCCGATGGCCTTTATTACTTAACCATGACCCTAATCTCGAAATAAATCAATCAATTATGTTTCCCTGCAAGCAAATTAAAGGATTTTAACGTTAATAACAATTATTAGTTGTTGCTCTGTACAACAATGATGGCTGGAATTTATCGGGTCATCCTGAAAAATGTGTTTTTTTATTAACTAGCAAAAATATTTTACTTAAAAATTTATATTGTTATAATTACGTATACTTTGTTAACAGCATGTCTGTATGTATCCTTTGAAAATCTCAAGTCTAAATTATTTTTAAAAAATAAAAAAATAGTTCGAGTTTGTAATAATACATACATTACTATTTTAAAAATCGGGGTTGTATAAAAATATAAAATCGAAAAACTGATCATTATGCTTGTCTGAAACATCACCAGACACAAATCCGAATCATTCCCTATAACTGCTTTGAGTAATAATTGCATAATACATGTTTAAAATTGTTTTTGTATTATTATTTAAAATAAAATATTTACAATCTGTAGCTTGTGTAAAATAAGCAAACTCGATACATACAAGAACAATGAATTTAAAAACATTACTTGGCCATAATAAGAAGGGAGACTGGAGAAGGTATCCATTGATAGAACCCTTTAAAATTATAATAGACAATACTCATGTATAATATAAATAAACACACCGATATGACACAAAGCTCGACCTCGAAATGAATACTGTTCTTAACAGACTTCGTATATTGGTCACACCAGAATCACTCACGGTTGCCTGATAGCCAGGGAGGAGCCCCCCCTCCCATTTGTCAAACCTGTTGAACCGTGTTAGCCATCAAACACTTAGTAGGAGGCTGTTTAATGTACAACCAAGAACGGATCGAGTACAAGATATCCCGCAATCTATATAGACATCACTCTCGGAGCTAATCAAGAGAAAAAACCTAGATATAATTAATTTTACGAAACAAACAAAATTGTTCAGTCTTATATATAAAAAAAAATGCAACCCAATATTATAAAGATTATCTTTTTAGCTAACCGTCACAGTTCATAACTCGCTGGCTCACTAATGGCCTTTATTGCCGATGTTATTTTTGAGATCAATAAAAAAAAAAAACTTCGTGAATTCGAATTTTCTCAACAGTGTTACTCTACATTATTCTAACACTCCTACTATTTTCAAAATGTAAGTACATTTTTATTTTATCCAACATCTGTTTTCGATTTATTTGACAATAGGCTCGGCCACGCGCGAAGGGCGAAAGTATCGCGACGTTTGAATCACGTGTTATAATAACACAGTCGCAGCTGGTGAGTCGGCAGCCGCAAAAGTCGTGATCGAGAACGGCGCGTTTGTGCGCAAAAGTCAAAAGTTCTTTTGTGCATGTAAAACATTTTTGTTCAAACATTTTTTTTTTCTTTCGGAATTATACACGAACAACGGTAGATGGAATATCTGCATATTCGCGTATATAGTGAAACTATCAGGACGTATGTAAATAATGATATTGCGTTAACAAAAAACGGTATGGGAAGAAAAAGGCGAAACGGAATAATCGAAAATGTTGCCTTTTGACTCATCGTCGTCGTGTCGAAAAGGAGACGGGAACGCATTAAAAAAATCCAAACATTTTGTAGTGAGCAATTAAAATTAGATTCACTGTTGCGTATAACTACACCAGAACCAATAAATATAATGTATCTGCAGAATTGTATAAAAGCAGGATACTCTAAAGCGGATCTCCGTGTGTAGTTTAATGTTGACTACGGTTAACTAAAACACACACACACACACACATACACACACACACACTGTTATATTTTTTTGACGCCTTAGGGAATTCCGTAATAAACATGACGATAAAAATATAAACAAGCTGTACCTAAATCAAAATATTTATACATTTCGTAACTTGGCATTAGGGTCCGAATTACATGGTTTTAAAATAAAAAATAACTTCAGCTTGGATGTGCAATGAATTCGATGTTGGTAGAATATTATGATATTATGTCTAATTTTACTATAAAATAATAAGATAACATAATTATTATAATTAGATATTATTTAATTATAAGAATAATAATAAGAAGAACGTAACTACTATATAGTTACATTTGTTAATAATTTCAAAACTAAAAACAAGTAAAATACTCAATATAATAATATAGATTCGTAGAAACGGAGCAACTATTAAAATATTTCATATATTTTGGATATAAATTACGTACTCTTGTAGTGATTAAAATTAAAAAAATAAAGATAAATTTAAGTAAATTTAATATACAATATGAAATATGAACAGTCAAAGCAGGTAGGTATATGATATCAATTATCAACCGACAAAGCTTTTTTTGATTGGACAACTCGTTTTTCTAACTGGTTAGATGGCAAATTACTTTTTATACATACTTATGAGTCTAGGTTTCTGAAATTTCTCAATTCTTTAATTTAGTTAAAATAGTTGGTGAAAATAATAAACAAAGTTGGAATAAATGTTAGAAGTAAACATTTTTTTGTAGTCATACAAATTTAAAACACGCTTGTCCGAATTTAAAGTAATACGTTAAGACAGTTAAGTTAATAATTATGTAACCAAAATAATTGTTGGTGATGGTTTATTAATTGAATTTAATGTTCGTCGGTGGCGGTAAATTGTGTTCGGCAGTATTTTGCAGCTACCGCGGCGACGCCGCCAAGACGAAATAATTTTCTCCCGACCGTTGAGCTGACCTTACACTCGCTTTAAACAGTGCATTATAATGAACATTAGATGATTAGAAATAAATATATTATTAGTTATTACATGGTCCATACAGTAAGTATGTAAGGACTACGAATAACTATTCTGTTGCCGACCTTAGCGATCGGTACCCACGGGACATTAGGATTTTTGAAGTGATTACAAAAATAAATACTTCATACAAAAGTTGCTTTTTGTTTTTAAAACTTAAGATGTTTCCGTACATTCAACAAAACTTGGTTTTAAATGTCTATAACTAGTTGGCAGATATTAGCAAATCATAATGTTTAGTGTGTTTAATAGTTGAGATCAAAACTTATCTTTTTTTTCTTTGCCCCAAAATTTAACGCTTACTTACTTTCACAGTTTCGACGATTTTGTTATGACGTATTGATCATACGATCGTTTTAATTCTTATGACAGCTGTACTAAAAATAGCCTAATTAGCATACAAATTATAATATCTTATTTCAGTAACTATGTGTTATTGAAGTTTATTAAAATGATTTTAAAAAATACCATACACTTTTATTTCATTTTATTCTACATCGTCTGAATGTTATATAAGATTATCTGATACTGTCAAACAGATTAATGATTATTATGAGAGTCCGATGGGTGTTTAAAACGATTTGCATCATAAAACAATTCATAACAAACTACGAAACGCGTTGAAGTTCACAAAAAAAAAAAAAATATACAAAATTATTTAACTGTAAATCGTATGCAAGAATATTAAATTTTAAAAGTTGTAGATATTTATATATGTGTCGGAAAAAAACTGTAAAATCCTATAATTAAATTCTAACAGTATAGTGGTACCTAGTATATGATAATAATACAAACATTGTATACCTATAATAATATACCTATTATAATATTATGCATCTACCCAATTTATTTGACTGAATCCGTGCGGTAAAATTCAGTAAAAATATTGAAATACTGTACATTATTATCGAGAACACGTACGGATTTATCCGTGTGCAAGACAATGATATTCGAGTTACCGTGATAAAAGGGAAAATGCTAATAATAATTTGATGGTGCACGTGCAGTACGTAGCCTGTATGTAATGGGCATACGCGTGATCGTTAGAAAACTAATAGCGCGTTCTCGTCTCGTCTCGTCTCGTCACTCCCTCTCTTTCAGCTCTCTGAATACAAATCACAACGGCTTACTATCGGCTACAATATTGTAATATTATTATATTATTTTGTGCGTGTGTAATGTTTGCCGAATAAAAAAATAAATATGACACACTGCGCGTGGGTATGTTATTTTAATGTTATTTATAGACGTGCCCCGGATCCATTACGTTATCGTTATCGGTACCGAACTGGTGGACATTTAAATTATGTTTTTCGTCGATATGTTTTGACCAAAGAATCACTATCCGCGTGATGTCGTGCCAGACATTTTACATTCTTGATCGTCAGAAAACTAATAGTGTGTTCTCGTCTCTCTCTCTCTCTCTCTCTCGGCTCTCTGAATACAAAACACAACCAGCTTGCCATTTGGTGCAATATTATCATATATCTTGTGTGTGTAATGTTTGTCGAATAAAAAAAAAATATGACCCACTGCACATAGGTATATTATAATACTACTAAACGATACACCAGAATCCATTACATTATTATATTATTATTATTATTATTATTATTATGATACCGAGCTGATGAACGTTTAAATTATGTTTTTCGTCGATATATTTTGACCAAAGAATATACGCGGAACGCCGTGCCAGACATTTAAGATTCCTGATCAAATATTTAACCTCGTTTCAACCCTCAAGAGTCTAGACTCTAGATACTCGCATTAAAAGTTTTTAACTTGATATTACCTATGTATACTTATATAATAGTATGTAACCTTAATAAAAATCAGTATCTTGTTTTTATTCAATATTTGCTACCTATGCGTATTTTTGTATTAAACTTATTTTATATTATTATTATATTTTGCTTAAAAACTATATTTTTTAACATTTTTTTTTGTTTTGATAATCGGTTTAGTTAATTCATACATAATATACATACATTTGTACATGAAGATAATATTTGCTATTCATGCTTACCAAGTACTAGTAGGTATAAGATAATATTATTTGATTTGTGATTTAGATTACTCAATGTATGTAAATATCAAGGCGAGCAAATTCTAGTGACTACCAACAAATTATCACACGAATTTAAATCTATTGGTGTATCTATAATCTATTTATAGTTTATACGCTCATTTCATAAATTGAGCTTTTCTCTTTGTGAAAGGACTACGGAGAATCGCAAGTTATATAACTTTTAAATCATTTACAATGCATATAATATTTACACCCAAAATAGAAATAATGAGTTACACGTACTAATCACTGATTATTATACAAATATACCATTTACATTGCATAATATTATATCATTGTATCCGTTATGCGACCACTATCAGATCTGTTTTTTTACATTTTTATTTTACATGTTCTAGAATTGTTCATATTATTAATTATTATGTTGTCATGGTATTAGCTAATGCGCAGATGGTTATCAATTAAACAGTTAAAACATTTAGGTATAATTATAGATATAATGTTATTGAATGTATCACACTGTACTGCGATGATTATGTTTATTTCAAATACCAAATATCTTATATAAACATGAATATGCATATTATATATTTTTTCACAATCTGTATAAAAAGTAAATTGTTGAAATAAGCGAAATTGTTGTGTTAAATAGGTGGTTATTTAGTCTTTCGCTAAGAATCCATAAATTAATGAAACTCAAAAGCATACAGGTAGAAATATTATTATTATTTTAGTTTTTTTTTTCACAATTATGTGTATTTAAAACTTTTAGAGCGAGTACATAATATATTATGATATACAAGTACATTTTGTATAGCAATAGCTATAGTAAATGCATTTTGTCCTTATACTTACAATTATTTTCGTTCACATGTGACAACAATGTAATAGCCACCGGATTACTCTATTTTGTGACAAAATCCTTAGCGAATTTCAATATTTGTTTTTCTGATTGAAAAATTAATGAACCAGAGCCCGTTTTCCAGAGTCCCTAATAAAGATTTTCCGAGTGATTGGTATTCCCAAAAAAACACTTTTTGTTCGTTTCTTTTATTGTTTCTGTTTAAATACCCCTATGGATAGCATTATAGGCTAGGTATAGGTTATAGCAATGATCGTTGCCAAAGTGAGTACTGCGTGGGTACGCCGTATATTTAAATAAATAAATAAACACGACAATAATTATGTAAGTAATTTCGAAGAAACGGTTTTCCACAGAATTTATCAGACTTCTCGTCGACTATAATATTATTGGCGTGAGTGTATGACGCACAACAAACATAAGTAATGCGTGTTTTAATTATTTAGTTACATTTCGTAGTAATTTTCCAAGTAATACGTTAAACGACTGATATTATTTAACTTATAACTTATATAGGTCATGCCTAGGTTCGCTAGACCGTTATTGTGATTTGTAAACGAGAATCAATATAACGACGACCAACCATAATATCATTATTGCGTATTGAAATGTCCCATACTTACCAGCGAGTGGTTCTCAAACTTTTTCATTCGTAAAGCCATTAAGTTTCTAAAAAAAATCTATGGAACCCAAAAATCAAGGAATATTAATTTTTTACCAACTAGACTCGTTTTCTCGACTATTAGGAACTAATTTAAAGTAAGTAATTAAATGAAATATTATAATGTAGTATTCAGTATAATAAATTATAAATGTTATTATTCTCAGATAGTATAATATATAGTGTAAATGTTTCAATATGACGTGACTATATCCTGGTATACGTGTAACCCATTATAATGTAATAATGTCGATTCGGTTTAATCCGGGTTGATTCTCGTGGCCCCTAGTCCCTACATCATTCTACGAGCCCTAAACTATACTGGAGGACTAAGCTGTGCCCAGTGTTTGAGAACCACTGCAAGTCGATGATATACATCAACACTGTTTTG
The DNA here is from genome assembly GCF_001856785.1 of Myzus persicae. Classification (NCBI taxonomy): domain Eukaryota; kingdom Metazoa; phylum Arthropoda; class Insecta; order Hemiptera; family Aphididae; genus Myzus; species Myzus persicae. The sequence continues at coordinate 284,260 of NW_019102034.1, read as the reverse complement.
TAGACGTATACGATTTTTACAGTCAAGTTATTTACGGTGGATGTTTGAATGACATATACGGTTCCACGATTTCCGTGACCGATTGGTGAACCGCGGTAACCACGGTCGCCATTTTTCTATGCACTCCGCACAGGTATTCATCTATGGCCAATGGCTCGATTAGCCTACAAACTATAAAGCAGCTAGCGGAAGTCGTACTACGGCAGAAGGGGAAAAAAGGAAGGACAAACGGAATCCTAATAATTAATGTCCACAATGTTTTTATTGGAGTTCGATCACTGGATCAAGCTGCATAGTGTTGATGGCACGGGTTAAACGAAACTTTCTTTTTATCAATGGCAATACTGTTGATTCATTGAGTGTTGTAATTTAGTTGTAAATTGTATTGTCAAATATATAATAAGTACGTTTATTATTGTAGGTACGACAAAAAAAAAACAGATTAATTGAACTAAGTTAGAAGAAGTTAATTAATCTTTTTTAATTACCTTATGTTTCACTCATAGTAATTGTACAACATTCAACTATATTAAATAATATCTACATATTATTTTATTTCAAAATCCACCAACTAGATACTATTTCCTTTAGGCCTATAAAATGTAATTAAAAATTATAAAATTTATATTTGTAAGTAAAAAATCATGTTACTGTTCTCAGAAAAAAAAAATTGTTTGTACTTTGTATACAATAATATTTGCAGTAGGTACTTAAATTTATTAAATGTTTGAACGTACTTAGTGTTTTTGAATATATTCAATTCACGAAAACTAATAATACATCCTCTGTATCAAATTTAATGTAACTATATATAATAGCAGTAGTTTTAGGTCTGAACATCTTTATTGTATTTATCATTGTTTTATAATTTGGCATCATAATAATATTAATACACTACTATTCCGCAATTCATCACTGATGTGACTATAGAGCTATATTATGTGATTGAAGAGGGGCGAATCGCTTTATTCAGACGTTCGGACATTCAGTCTGTTATTCCTGTTTTTGTTTTGATGTACATTCTGATGTTCCGTCTGTTATTCTTGTTTTTGTTTTGATACGTATATTAAGTAGATCTACATAGACTACATTAATTATTATATAATACAAGTAGAGACACGAAATATAACACAGAACATCAAACTAACTTCATTGACACAAAAACCACTATGTGCTGAATTTACGATTTTGAGGTATTATGTCAATGGATACAGAAAAAAATTAGCTATAATTTGATAATATTTCCTGATGATTTCCTCATTGTAGAATCATAAGAAATAAAAATAAAACCCCTCATGTATAACATACTATAAACAGGTTATGAAATACCTTCTATGCCATTAAAATGTATAATATGACACCAAATATAATATCATTAAAAAACCTCCTTTAAATGTAAGCTTAAGCTTGAATAAGACATACACTAATAAAATCTTCAATGTGGCAAAACATTGAAAATATAATAAATGTACCTACAAAATATCGAATATTTAAACAAAATGTATTGAATTATCAGTCCATTTTTTTTCATAATGAAATTATTTGTAATAGATAGATTTTAAATTTTTAAATTTTTTTCTGTAATAGTTTACAATTTTTTTAAAACATTTGACCATGTGCCGAAAAATGTAGTTGTAGGCTTTTTTGTGTCAAAAATAGATTCTACCTATGACGAATCATGTCCCATCTTAAACTATATATATATTATGTATTATATTATATTATTATTATATATTATATATTATTATTATTATTATAGTATAATACTATTTCAACAAAAATGATAACTAATAAGTATATATATTATATAATATATAACCTATAATGTTATATTATACTGTTATTCATTTTAACTTTTACAAGTTTTTTTTCATTGTGTCTATGTTCAATGTTGCGTACTATCAAAATATTATTACAATTATATATTTTTTTAACAATGAAATGTAGTTTTAATTAAAAAAAAAACAATATTAACATATCGTTATGATGTAGCTTACGCTGCTACATCTGGACGCAAACGAAATTATTGTTTATTTTTGTAATCGATTTAGGTGATTTATAATATGATTTCGATTTGTTTTGCAGCGAATATACATTAGACACTATATTAAATACCTATAATACATACGTTATAGCTGTATCGAAATTGAAGTTATCCGATCATGCGGTCTTACCTACCGCGGTAAGTGACTATATATCACACTCAGGTATATACTCATTATTCAGAGTGGTTTTATCGACAAAATGTGATCAGACGGCAAACAACTACAAACAAACAACAAGTATATCGACCAAGCCATGTACGCGGGTTGAAATCGAAACGTTTAACGTGTCAATACTTACATTACTCGGAGACGATAATGACTGTCCGCAGAAATTTACTATATTGTACAAGTGCTGCAAAGCTATCGCAATAATAACACAGACAAACACACGTGGTCGTTTTACTGCAATATAATATAGGTGTATAGTAATAATATGACTTTTCTCACTGTATTTACAATGCGCATCAAAATTGATCATTCCAACTATTTCACGAAACATATTGGTTCCGTGTACACGCCGCCATCGAATGATATTGTGTGCAAATACGCGAACGCATCCATTATAATACTATCATTATCATTATTATTATTGTTTTACTCACGGACCACGACAGTAACTCTGTTTGGCGGTAAAACAAACATAATAATATGGATGGTGTGGTTACTAATAATTATTATTCCAATAATAATAATTGTCCTTTTCTGTCAAGTGTATAGTGCACGTGGGCGATAATATTATTTACGCGCCCCGCACGTTTGGTCAGCAGAAATGTTTTATGTACCCGACGGTTTTATAATAATAATTAATAATAATAATAATAATGATATAGTGATAGAGGAGTTAATATTATTATTATGCCTGTAAAACTGATTACGTATTATGTTTACGATCGTTCAATATTTTTGTTATACAGCTGCAGTAGGTAAAACCAATAAATATAATAATATAAATAGTGTTCTTCCCGCGTGCCATTGAAAAAAGCCTGAAGTTTTCCATTATTCGACAGTTTCAATATTTTAATCTTTGTTATGTATTATTATTACGAACTACTCGGTGTGAATTGAATTTAATTACAGTTTACAACAAGCAATATGCAATTTTGTGTACAAAAAAATATCGTTTTAGCTTATCTCCTTCTAATTACTTATATCAAATGAATAATCGGTCGAGCAAAGAAACGTATGGTGTTATTGGTAAAAATAAAAAGCTTCAAAATGATAACGATAAAAAATAGTAAACATTATTTTTTTTTCAGACACGTTGTTTTAAAATGACAGCGAATTATAAAACATTATTATTTTCAAAAAAAGTTAAAACTTTTTGAAATAATGAGATAAGACACTTGAAAATTTGATCACCTGGTATGTAGAAGATAACGGTTCACCGAATTAATTTCCGGAAAATGTGCATAATATAGTTTTCGAAAGAGTAAAGTTTTTTTTAAACTTCACATAAACTCTGTTTGCATTCAAAACATTATTTATCATGCATTTACATTATTTTAAGGCCTTTCATGGAAATTTTCTTCATATGGATATAACATTATATTATTATATTTCATATATAATATTATATTGTAACAATAACGAGACCGCATATGGGTGGTTATTATACTTCCGAGCGGACAAACTACTGACTAACGGAGACCTCAGCGACAAAGTTCTATTTATAAATTTATCACTTTACACATTGCTACATTAATAGGTACATAACAATATCGTGTACAAAAGGAGTATAATATTATAACCAAAGAGGGAAGAAAATGACGAAAAACAACCATTTAGTTGTATTAAAAACATTTTATAATATAATAATAAGCATAATTATAATTATAATATATTATTGTCACAGGAAAACAAGTCGAAAAATGTGGGTCAGTGACGACGACTATTTGTCGCATGGTTGTTCCTGGGCTGCGTCATATTGTCCTGAATTGTGTACTTGGGTCACAGAATCCAATTGGGGCTGGTATACTGTGGAATAGTACTGTGGACTGGCCGCGACGTAGCGCAATTGACCGGCGGCCGACTGTTCGCCACTGTTCCAGTGTTTGGCGTACTGGTACGAAGTCGCTGGAGACGACGAACTGCGGTACGCGTACTGGGCGGACGGGGCGTACACAAGTCCAGCAGCGGCCTGCTGCAGGGGAGCATTGGCTCGCACCTGCACGGGGTAGGCCATCTTCAAGGCGATCGGTGCTGCGGGGGCGGGTGCGTAATATTCTGGTGCTGCGGGGGCGGGTGCGTAATATTCTGGTGCTGCGGGGGCAGGTGATGAGTAATATTCTGGTGCTGCGGGGGCGGCCGCGTAATACGATGGTGCTGCTGGGGCGGCTGAGTAGTACTGGGGTGCGGCGATGGCAGCGACTTTAGCGGGAGTCTGCGGGTGGTTGACGAACGATTTGTGTGAGTAAGACGAGGCCTGTCGGCCGTACGACACGAGTTGGGCGGACTTGATGATTTTGGACGGGGCAGCTTGGACCTGCACGATCGGAGTTGACAGTCTGGACGCGACTTGAGGTGCTGGACTAGCGGCGAAATATTCGGGACGTGGTGCGTACTTTTGGAGGGCAGCGTACTTGGGAATAGGAGTGTATTCGGGACGAGGAGCGTATATCAGTGGTTCGGCTGCGATTTTCGCTTCCAAAATCGGAGCGGCGGTCACGGTGATCGGGGAGGCGAATTTGGGAAGAGGAGTGTATTCGGGACGAGGAGCGTATATCAGTGGTTCGGCTGCGATTTTCGCTTCCAAAATCGGCGCGGCGGTCACGGTGATCGGGGCGGCGTACTTGGGAAGAGGAGCGTATTCGGGACGAGGAGCATAAATCACTGGTTCGGCCTCAATTTTTGTTTCCAACAATGGGGCGGCGGCCACGATTCGGGAAGAATCAAAGTCGGAGCGCAAAATCGGTGCTGGAGACGAGGACACATATTCAGCGTTCAGGATCGGTCCTGGGGTCACTGAGATGATTGGTTCGGAAACAAAGCTCTTGGAGACAATTACCGGTTTGACGTCGTCATATACCACCTGGTCATTGCATGCTTTGGCCTCCCGTTGTTCCTGGAGTTCGCCGGTGATCGGATCGTTCAGACTGTATCCGTAGTTGTATGATCCCGAATTGGCCGAAACCATCGCCAAGCAACTCGTGGCCAACATCAAACAGATCTACACAAGAAGAATATATGAACATAATTGCGTTACCGAGATTGCTGCAGTGTGACCGGTAAAACGTTTTTAGTTTAATTTTGTTTAGCCCTTACTGAGCTCAAACGATGAAATGAACTCGGTAGAAGTCCGGACACTTAAAACAAAATATATTCACTTACCTGGGCGTTCATAGTGGCTGCCGTTGTTGTTGGTTAAATTGAAATGGAAAATAAAGCACGATTTGCGATTGTCGAACTACACGAGAAAGTATTACGAGTTGGTATGTTGATGCAGTAGTTAACCTGTTGAGAGACCAAACTTTGACTGTGATAGGAAAGATGATGACTGGCGCTTATATACTGTCATATTGTGGTGAACCTTCCGGATGTTTTTCATGTGGGGATTAGAAAAACACGAAGACCTTGTATTTCATACGAAATCGATTATACTATACTAGATACCAAATAGTATTCGAAATTGTACCTAACAACATCGCGTCGGCTATGTCATGACCAGAAGCGTATTAAAATTGGTTTTAATATGACATTAAGCTCTTGTGTAATCTGAGAAGTTTTTCAATGATACATTTTTTTTTAAATATGTGTCATTTCATTATTTATACTTTGGAGCGTAAAAATGCATCTATTCCTTCTAGAATATTGTATTATTAAAAATAGTTATGACAAGCATTTTTTTTTCATTTTTATTCAGTGATTATTATGTTAGCTTGTCTTGTAATCGTCAAAGTTTAAAATATCTGAATATATTTAACGTTTCACTCGTTTAAGTTCACGATACATTTTAGATTACATACACAACATGTCTTAATAATATTTACTCATCAAGTATTTAGTACTTTGATTCTAGAAAAGATCAATTGCATTATCATGCCAGTCGGAAAAAACTGTATCTATTATAATTGGTATAGGTAACTCTACATTATAACAGTTTATAGATGAATACCTACGCGAATCATCACCAATGTTTAGCAATTAATTCAATTAATGTTTTACGTATGTACCCATACGTAAATACATGATAGGTACAAATGGATAATGTATATAGGAAATATTGGTTAGTAAATATATTATTGAATATATTATTATTATTTATTATATATTACTTCTTGAGGTATGTTTTGTTTAGGAAATTAAGTCGTTTACGATTAAATCGCTGTAATTGTTGACAAATGACAAATGCATAATTTACGTAAAAGCATTCTATATTATTGCGTATGGCCGACAGAAATAAGTTTACACGTGTTTAGAAAATTAAATAATGTACGTATGTAAAATATAATAATGTGATCTAAGTATAATTAAAGGAGTAAAGGACTACATATTTTGAAAATAAGACTTCAATTCAATTATAATAGATAATAATTGGTTTGGTTGAATGAAAATAATCCTTACTCACCTAGAAGGTTAGCCTAATAGATGGACAACTTTTTAAACGCTCGTTGTCCCATATTGTCATGGTATGTGTTGTAAATAGTCATTAGTGAGTGAATATTATAATAATATATACATCAAATAACCATCATTTAGTAATTTACAATAACAATTAATAATGCTAAATATTATAGGTACAAAGTACCTAGGCAGAAGTCCGTGGCGAACGAAATATTTTTCATGGGAAGCGGGAAAAACATTGAAAACTAAACATTATTTTTTTATTAGGGGAACCCGTAGCAACATAGGCCTTTGGGTGTAGGGTGGTACGGTAGGGAGTTTTTTTGTATATGTTTAGTAGGTTTTTATGTTGGTAGGTTTGTAACACCTATTTGTGTATGTTTGGCAAGGATGTGTTGCTAAAAGCCCACGTGGTCACCCATCCGCGGGAGCTAGCAACGTCGCCCTGCACCTACACAAAAAGTATTTCTGCAGATTCAGCGTACGACCGCCCTTCACCAAGCCGCCGAATAACAATATTGTATTTATTTTATTTGTGATTAATAATGGAAAACCTTTTATTAATATTGTTTTAAACTTTGATACGTCGTGTAGTATATTTTGATATAAGATATAATAATTATAGAAATGTGTTGATATAATTATAATTTATAGTATAATATAAACACATTATGCTTATACATTTATATATTGAAGCGAAACATATAACATATTTACTTTATACCAACCTGAAGTTTTACTCAAAAGTAACAATATATAAATAAAATATAAAAACTAACTCTGCAAAGTAAACCAACATTTAGAAATATTAAAAAAAAATTGTTGTATATAAGATTAATAAATATTTCCAAATTTTGATTTCGTTTGTGAAGTTGTAGTCATTCTGGTCAACAAACAGGCACGACCTTCAGCATTATTCTTACAACTAAGAACTTGCGGTTGTCCGACAACAGGAATAATAGTATTATTATCATCGTGGTAGGTATTCTGATTCGACTGTGACAGACAGCCTATAAGTGTCACATCTTTTGCGTTTCAGCCCTCAGGTACAGATCAAGTTCGATATTATTGCCTTTGTATATGTATGCACTGTGCATTTTTAGACTGAGTAAAACGTTGAAAAACTCAAATGTTAGTATAAAATGTCGGTATTTTCTATTTCGTCCAAATGATTTCAATACAAACAACTGCGTTATTCGTAAATTGTCTCATGTTGTGTTAATAATATTATTACTATGCACTCGTACTTTATAAATATTGATATTTTAATCTGCATACAGTGTTCATGCGGGTGCGACGTTTGTGTGCGATAAATAAATTCCAGTATAATATTTCTATTATAATATTTTTATTCGTTTAATCGTGCGTGCAAATCGGCAAATTGTCTGCGACAAGCTGATACACTCCGGACAGGTCGGCGGTGTGTTGTAAGACGAGCCGTGCCCCTCGCGTTTTTTTTTCGGTCCCGACCGGACTGCATAATACGATATCACATTATAATAATATATTACGATGTAACTCTGTGTAAGTATGTAACACACGTGGGGCGCACAGCTCGTATAATTCGTATAGTTTTTCCGCTTTCGCGGATGAGAGGTCATAATAATATACGAAAAACGCAATATAAACAGAAAGCCAACTTGCACACGCACCGCGTTGTAAATGACATTAACGGACTTACGAGTTGCTGTACGTCCCCGAATGTTTCTTAATTCGCGATGTTAGACAGACAGCGTTATTGTTTTTTGTTCACAGACAAATAATCGTAACGCGGTATGATAATAATAATCATTATGCATTTATAACGCTCGGATATCTGCGACTACAACGACAGAACACGAAATCTTTCGTTACCGATAGACCGAAGACACACCGTCCATTTCTTATATTCTCAAACTGTGTTTTGGCTGCGAAATACAAATTATATGCTTTTTCGTTTATTGTAACTCGATGTCTCTGAAATAAGTGCTTATTGCTTACACCTCCCTATAAACACCGATAATACCGATAACTGTGGTTACACTGTAGATTTAACCTATCGTATGGTCGCTACTTAACCGTTATGTGTCTAAGAACTCTGAATACGAGTTATGCTATGAATAACAAAGTAAATTGAGGAAAAATATTCGTATACGATTGAGAAACAACTTTTCCGATTATTTGTACAAATATTGTACAAAGAAAAATGTATAATTCAAAACTTTACGAAGTTTGTGGAAACGATAGCGTGCGGAACGTAGAACACGATAGTCAACGGTATATTATTATAATTGACAATGTTTGACCAATACAAGTACATTTTTTATTTTTTGGCTTTTACAGTTTTACTCTCAAACATATTTAGTGAACATGAACGAACAATCATTTTTTCACTGCATGGTAATAATTTCAATATTTCATACTATAGTAAAATCGTATACACCAACAAGTGGTATAAGAATGAATGGGCTTGAGGATTGTAAGACATTATTGTTAAATGTTTAAAGCTTTAGCACATTGCGATGCGCGATATACAGACAAAATATAAATTCATGTTTTCCTTAAACTGTATAACAATATTCGTGTGTCAAAATAATAAGGGTGGCGTAACTACCAAGTTGTGTACTCTTCTTCAAAAAACGTTTTCAAAAGAGTAAATTGTATTTTACTAAAATTACATATTATGTAGGTACATAATATCAGGGATATGATATCCCATGATTAATGGCCACGTCAAAATTAAAACGTGACGAGCATTTATGACGCGTGTAAATTATTAGATTTTTTTTAATGTAAAGCCTTTCCACCAACACGTCGACGTCATATTGGACCATATAACATACAATATACATTCACGTTTATAATACAAGACGTATAAGCTACATGTAAATAAAAATATTATATGCAATTCCGTGTTATCAGGGATCCTAGTCTCGAGAGAATTTTCACCAAAAATCTCAAGTTTACACAATAAATGGAAATCTATATAAACACCTATTTAACTCGGATATTATTTTTGATATCCACATTTGTATGATTCGATTATGTATTATAATATTTATCTAAAAATTCTCCTGAATTTGGACCTATATTATAATTGTGGCAGTGTAAGAGTTATTAATATAACAAAATACTTGAAAACAGGTGGGTACTGAAAAAATGTCACTGTCATTTCGTTTTTATTGACATTAAAAGCCCCAGTTGGAATTGAGATAATCTTTTCTGAGCTTTGGCTACTGTTTTAGTTTTTCTAATTAAAAATAAAATGTAGAGTATAATGCAGCACTCTACGTTTGCATAAAACTAGCGATGATCGTACGCCGAACTTTATAATTTAGCGTACAGCATAAAGTGTACTAACTTATCCTATCAATAGTAAGTTGTTGACTTCAAGATTTCAATAATATGTTGGCATGTTTTTTCAAACTATATGCTTATTTCCTGATTTCATCAGCTACAACATTTTAATACATATTATGACTACTCACTAACTTTGTCTTTACTTAGGCAACCAAAAGATAGTTATGAAATTAAAAAAACAAATATTGTGAATATTTTAAATTTTGATGACTCCAATGATCACATTTTAAACCAGTGGCGCCAGCATATTATATTTTTGAGGATATTTTCAACTGCAGGTTCAAAACTCAATACACTATAAATGCATATACCCACATTTATGAATCAACGATGTTTTTATTTTAGTAGTAGTATTTAGAAGTAATCAGTGATTAGACAGAAAAAGGGACAAACAAAAGTATGTATCGGTATATTTATACGCTTACGTACATACATATTCACAACATATAGTTCAATAGTTTTAATATTGTTAAATTAAAAACCATATTTAGATTTACCTGTTTATGTAGCTAATTACAATATCTATTTTGTATTTATTAATATAACTAAATATAATAACTATTTTTAAATAATAATATGTTGCTCACGCTTGAGCAACACATTTATGTTGGATACATGGCTAAATAATAATAGAAAGTCAAATTAACGACACTTGGTTGCGACATATTGTTTCAAATATATTAAACATATTTTACTATTGTATTTTATTGATCAATTTAGTAGGTTGTTTCAATTTTAGAATTTTAACTGTTACAGAAGAAAATAATACATTATATTGAATTACTCTATTGGAAATTCTTGTTTAATAGAGCAGGCCCCCATTGGCTTTAATACATTTGTACGTATAAATAATCAAGGTCAGAACAATAGAGATATTTTTCAAATATATAGTAGGTACCTATATGCCACTTATATTATGCTCAAATTTAAATGATAAAAATTATCTATTAAAATTATCTATTACTGCAGCCCATGAAAAAAACTGTAAATTGAACACTTTAAACTGTGTTTAACTAGATCTCTCAACGTTGCCATTTTCCGCTGATTATCGTGATTCATGACATTTTAATGGATATGTGTTTTTTTTTGAAAATGTTCAAAATAAATAAATTAGTCTAGAAAAATATATCGACGAATTAATGTATACGTCATATTATAAACAGTTGTATTCTTTGAATTTTAATTAAATATACACTATTGCTATTATTATTTATCAGTTTGATATTAGATGCTCGAAATTAGAGAACCCGGACAAGTCAATCGTATAATTTATGAACTTCAAAGATTTATCTGGTATTACTGTTGTACATTACAATAAAAAAAAATTGGATAGCAGTAGAATCGTGTAATGATTTTGAGAATTGAGATACGCGTAATAGTATTAAAATAGTGTTATCTAGCTTAAGTGTTTTCATAATAAATCAATTTTATATACCCACCGTTTAATACCTATATGTCATATTAAAATGTTCTTGCAATTAAATTTGATAAATATAAATTATTTAATGGTTTCATTTAATACTGTAAGGCCTAGGCACTAAATTAAATTTACTTTATTTTACATGTTAAAGATTCATAATATTACGTGTTGTTTGCCTATATTGTAATATTTTATATGACGTGTAAATATTTTTAAAAGGTTTTTTCTTTTTATTTCTTGTCATATAAATTTACTATAGTAATATTATATTTAATATGTCATAATTATTATGTTCTAATTTACTCATTACATATTGGCCAAACAATTTTTTAACATTTTAAATGGGTAGGTACATAATATTAAACTTTTAATTTTTGGTTGAAAATAGTCTGACTATCAATCATGTCTAGGATTTAATGACAAATATAATCCCATCTCAAATAATAATTTTTATTTTATGATCTAATATTTGCAAATGTTAAATTAGAAAACTAGAAACATGTACATATTTATTATTTATTTTGGGATGACCGTTTTGTACCTACATGATCAATACAATGATTATATTTGTGTTTTTATTTGTGTTTAAAGAGTAAATGCATTAGTTTTAAAACAAGTCTCAAACAATAACTTAAAAGGACATCTAGGGTTTTACAATATTAATGCAATAATGATGCAATTTCAGAAAACCAATTTTTATTTCGGCTTAAATCTTTATCGGATAAAAACGAAATCACCGGAGTTTCCTCCAGTCTTTACATACTTTTCAATAGCTTTCACCTAAACAAACATTGTCTTCCCTTCGGTATAGACTTCATTATTATCCTCCCTAGGTAAATGTTTACTATGTTTCGTTTGAAAAGTACACTCGAGAGTATTATATTATAATATAATATCGAAGTATATTATCATATCCCATATCGCGATTACAAAGTGGAAAACCATTAACCGACTAATGAATAATGATGACTACTATGAGGTTTTAGATTCTATAAAAAGTCAGTGCGATGTATAGTAATATTTGTACATACTCTATTTTGTTATTAATTTATTAGTTAATTCTATAGAACGGTGTGAATGGGTTCGTGCCATAAGTAAATTAAGTTATTATAATTATTTAACATATTTCATAATATATATTATGATAGTAAATACAAACGAATAATATTTTTCGAATTACATAAAATTAACAGAAATCGTTACTTTATGTGCACGTACATTTTAGGTATAACCTATTGTATAAAACAACTAACTTACTCCAATTAATGTACGTACCTTATCATATTAAAACTTTTTTTTAAAATTCTAATTAAAAAATCTTATGAGGAACCTTGTTTTAAATGTTCAAGTCTCAGGTGTTTAAATTCAATTTTTATGGATTAAAAGATATTTTAAATACTATTTACTATAGGAAAACTTGAGACTATGTATTTTCAATACTTTTTAGTTGTGGCGAGATCAATTGATAAAAAATCTTGTACTCAACTTTCAACAGTTGTACTAATATAAAAATATAACGTCTTTGTGGATAAAAATCGATTTCTATAGTAAGTCGATATTGACTCAAAAGTTAAGAACAATTATATACAATTGTAAAATAAATATTTTTCAATAATATAATAAAATATCCAATGTGATAGGAAGAGATTAATTCAACCTTCTATACTATTACAGTATTACTTATATTAAATCAAAGTACTAAATGGTAGTAATATAAATACACCTCAGCAATAAAGTCTCATCTCCGCTCAGAATCTTTTTTTTTTGTGCAATAATTTATCGTTGAATTCAAATTCAACTAGTCATCCATTATTACAGTGACCTACTCAATGGCGAGGTACACATGACGCCTATAATGAACAGCAGAGCGTTAATCTACTTGCTCGAATTTTTAGTCGTGTTAAATTTAGTATTTAATCATTTTTCCACGTACATAATATTGGTAGGTACCTAGGTAATAGTTTGTATCGAATATGTATAGTAAAAAATATGATGTTATTGAGTTATTCTCATTAACAGGGATGTACCATGTACCTATATGAATCTTATTCATAACAAATTATATATTATGTATATTAATTGTCAATAAATACTTTCGTTTAAATGTGTTATTTATAAACAGTAATATAACTATTTACTATTTAGTCAATGTCAAGGTCTGTTATCGGCCGAATTAACCACCACTGACACAATAAATGTACTGTTCTAGACGACTATATAAGTGCTTTCAAAAATTACATTATATTCATTACCACGAGTTGATCCATCCAAACTCATAATAATATCATTTTTAGTTAGAACATCAATATACGAACATGCAGTATATTAAAGTAAGAAACATTGATTTATTATAAATAAGACTTTGTGCTAAGTTCTTATCTTTATGCTTTATACTATATATGGCTATAAATAATATCCGTACGTTTTTCGTATAATGTTATTAAGTTAATTTCTTTAACAATATCTTTAAAAACTTCATCACAGATAATTGACAATTTTTACAAAACATAATAATGTAAAATACAGTTAATGCAATTATTTGACTCGTTTATTTTTGGTCCCTTTAATAAAATTAATAATGTTTTGTTTTTTAACACCGATATCAACAATTGTATTCTAATCTGTTGTTTTATGAATGCTGAGACTTGATTCGAATCAAGATCCATGTGGCTCCATCACTCGCTCTTAATACATTCCTGTCTGGATTTTTTTTTATTATTATTTTTATTATTACTATTATTAGTATTTTAAATCCCTGCAGGGTAATGACTCTTGCGCTTCATGACATATAAAAATATTCTTTTTCAACGCGTTAACTCCGAAATGTGTCAAGAAATAAATTCCGGTTTTTCAATTTCAACGAGCGCATATAATTTTCGCAGTAGTAGAATGTAATAAATCACGTGTTATGTCTACTACGTAATACGACCGTGTAAGTATATTGCAGGTGTGCAACTCCTTTTTTAGACGATTTAGGCACGAGAAAAAAATTTAAGAATATTCGAGACAATCGCTTCTTATTACACTATACTAAATAACATCGATCATAATTAACATCAAACTCAAACACTGGGCAAATCTTTGTTACCAAATATTATCATTATATAGTTTACTGTTTACCAGAGGTATCACCAAAAACTTTTTTTTTTGGGAGGAGGGGGGGCTGTTTTGAGCCCTTAGCCATTTCATTTTTATGACGAATTACAACTTTCGTTTTGGGCATACCTATAGTTTATTGAAACATAACAAAAGTAGGAAAATAAAAACATTGATGTATTAAGTATTAAACAATTTTTTTATAGAAAGATAGACCATCTGCCTATAATATATTTTATGATATTACTGTTATTAAAGTAGTTTATATTGCTTTTAGCCATAAGTAAAAATATACTAATACAGTTGGTTGGATTAATTTTTGATAAGCAAATTGCATTTGAAAAAAATAATTGTCTGTAGGTATACAATAAATTAATATACTTCACAAGTTGCAAGTTTCCATGAACAATATTTTTAGGTTACAAGTAATTCTACATTTTTTTAGATTTTTTTATTATAAAAAGAAATCAATAGATATTTAATATTTTTGAACTGTTATTGTAACAAATTATAGGAAATCTTATATTCAATTTACGAATCTTCGATATGAATAGAAACATTTTTATTGATATTTATAAAATAAAAACTAAAAACAATTGAAAATTTCAAATGACTATAAATAGTTCAAAATTTGTTTAATGTTTTGAAAATTGTATCGTATATAAAAATTTCTATTACAAACTTTCGGGGAAAATGTCATGAAGTATCTACTGTTAAATTTTTTAGAGTAACATCAAAAATCAAAATCGATTTTGTCAATAACAGACTTTGGGTAAAAATCTCTGTTTTTCCTTCTTTTTAACACTATAGAAGTATGTTGGGAACTATTTACTTTTGACTACTCCCAACTACTATTATTTTATCGTGAGAACGGCGTGACATTAAGTGACCTTAAGTTATTTCATTCACTGCACGTTGTCATACAATACGGTAAGAGAATTTGGAGTGTGATCTCACTGGAACCCAACATTTCGACATTACATTACGCCAAACAAAAAATAGGTCAATCAATCAATATTTGTAGTTATCGAAAAACAGATGTTAGAATTACATATTATACATTGCCTATTTTATATTATTATATCGATTATATTATATCCATTTGTTTCATTAGTTCTCATTGCTTTGATCTTCTTTCCCAGGTCACAAGTTCAGCGTTCCTGTTGGCAGTGTTAATAGTTTGTTGCACGCATCAGATAGTGTCGGCTGGATACAACTTTGGATACGGCGTGAACGATCCGTCGAGTGGTGACATCAAGGACCAACAGGAGACGAAAAACGGCGATCAACTGACTGGCTACTACAGGTTGCTGGACTCTGACGGTATGGTCAGAACAGTTAATTACCAATCGCATCCATTGACTGGTTTCACGGCCCAAGTCAGCAGAGACCCAATCGGTCTGGAAGGTCTGTCTAAATACCGTTCGGGGGAGGTGTCCCCACAACCTCGTCCACGAGTGCCACTTGTACCCAGCAACCAATACTTGCGTTATGACGATGGCACACTGGAAGGTTACCAACATTGGTGATAGGTATCCATTTTGTCTACCATTCAGAAATCAAGCTTAACCAATGTTAAAGTTCAATATCTATACCGGAATCACTGGAATATTGTAATGTGTGTGTAATAAATAATAATAATACATATTAATATTTTTATTTAATTTTTTTCACTATTATAAAAAGTATTTTTTTTTTAAATATTATACCATTGACGAAGGCTTTGTTTTGTTTCAAATCCAGAAACAATTTTCCACAGTATTTTCTGTTTTTTATTTATTACCATAATAGCTATTATAGGTTATATGCTTAATGGCTCCGTATCAAGTTTTGATTAGATAATTTATAATATCATAATCGAATGATCATACATTTAATGAATGAAAATAACTCATGTAATCAGAAATTAAAGTATTTCATATTCTAATGTTTGGTATTCACACATAATATTATAAAATTTGTTTGTATGAGAGTCGACGACTCGAGGTAAAATATAGAGTTCAAGGTTCATAAAATATCTACACAACTTAAAATTTTTGAACATATATTTGGAAAAGTAACCAATTTTCAAAGGGACTTAAGACTGATTTAATGTTTTCCGGTTATACGGTTTTTCAACATATTTACAATTACAAATCCTGTACTGACATCCTGGACATTTTATTATACTTCCGACACTAGCACACGGTAGAGTTATTAGGTTCGTGTTTATTTTTTGTGGATAATACATTATATGTGTGAGAAGAAAAATAGAGAGAGAGAGAGAGAGAGAGAGAGAGAGAGAGAGAGAGAGAGAGAGAAGAGATATAGTGAGTTATGTATTTACGTAAGGTAAGTAGGTAAAGTTCCAAGTAAGACTATTATTATACGATATATACGATAATATTCACACATAAATATATTTATATGCCGTTACCGTATCCATCTCTGCATAGTAATACTATATAATATGCAATATGTATATTATAATAATATATTATATTTTATAAATGTACAAGTATGTACCTACCTATACACGTTTTCGGTTGACTCTTTTGCAATACATCAAATGTTGATCTCCGGTTTCGTTGTTGCCACTTACAGAATATAATAATAATAATAGTAATAATAATAATAATAATAATAATAATAATAATAATATGCTTAAATGTATACGTTTTATAATATGGCTACAGCTGGTTCACTGTAAGGACCATCGTTTATTTCCAAAACGTCACCGTTTGGATAACGTTGTTCGCATATTATAATAGTCTTGCCCCACGGATTGAACCGCAAAAGGTTTAAAAGCTAACAATCTTTTATGCATCTGCTCGCCGAAAGAAAAACATAGTATACCTAGTAAATTATTATTGATCGATCGAGTTATTTCGAAAATCTACACGTGTTCTTCGCGTGACGTTCGCGTGATTTGGTTTTCATTTTTCTGGCGTATTTCAAAAGCAACGAAACCAGCGCAGAATAATATTGACATCAAATATTATTTCGGTTGATAATCGCAAGAAAACTAATCGAAAAAAATCGTGCCATTCGAGAGCCATCGGTTCCTTCGGCGAATAAAAAAAAGGTAACAAATTTTGATTTCTTTTTTAATCTCGAATCGAACGGGCTTGCTGTCTACTAGCTGTCTATGATGAAGTCAGTTTTCGAAAAACAATTAGTTTTTTTTTATCGAGTTTTAATATTAAACGTAACTAGGGAATGTATACATTTATAATTCAACCAGGATTCCGTATAATATGACGTATATTATGTAAAAAAGAAAAAACGGTTGTCGGTGATGAAATTTATATACTTTCAACGGTCGAATGACGTGTGTTTTTTTAATGGGATATTAATTTATTTACAGAATGTCAGAATGCCACATAATCACTATAACATTATCATATTAAAATATGATGAATAATATGATTTTAGTTGTTTTTCGTTCTGTTCCATGCGTAACATTATTTATGTCGATCACGACTAGCACGTGTGAAACCTGATAAAATATATTAATCTTGTGCATTTTATTTTTGTGTCGTCCACAGCGTTAATTGGTTCGTCTATTGGCTATTACTGATGGTCATACACATCATGCGTCTTGTGGTTATAACGGGGCTAAAGAACTTACTGGTAAGTATATTAATAAAATATTTTATTCTTAATTGGGGTACGTCTATACCCTCGCAGTTCTGACAATTATCACATGATTAATTCAAACAAACGATTTCGATGCTCCGATCAAAAATAAATATAAAATAAAAACAGTACCGTGTATATCGCTGATCGTAACGCTATGTAATTTTAATTGATATCGCGTGTGATTTATTTACTTCTATTAAGGCAAGTACGCAAAACTCGACGTCAAACGATTTTGCGATAGTTTACGTAATATTATAAGGCCCGAGGCATGTTGCAATATTTGCACCAAATACACGATATTATATAGGTACTCGTTTTAATTTCTGATCCGCAGCTCGTGCGAGCAAAGGTATATTATATTATATAATATAATAATATATTATATCAACTTGCAGAGTCATATTATACCAGCCTCAAACAATCTGAGCCACGTTTATTACAGCAAATAATATTGGTACGTCGAGCTCTTACTGCTCTGAGAAAGTCTACAGTTGTAATATTGTATAATATTCGTGTAATAATTCTACATAGAAAATGAAATGCCACAATAATGTGGCATAACGCTGTCTTTGTAGTTAGGGAAGGAGATGTCAGATGAGAGGACTTGTCAAAAAAATGTCAAAAAACCGATCAGAAAAATAAGTTTTTAAATTTTTAATTCTGTAAAAAAAAATATGAACATTTTTTTTTTTCAAATGCAGGTAGGCAAGTGCGTACCATACTGCTGTACAGTAGGTTTTCATTGGGTCACTCTAATAGATTAATATGTTTTATATTTCAACTCAATGATATATCATTATAATATTATGTGCAAAAAACAGTTCTGAGAGGCGATAGTTGTCAGGCTAAATCACTAACATCAAGTATATAATATATTAATTAATATTATCATGTTTTTATATATTTATTTTACTATGAACATTACGGTAAGTTGTTTACATTTCGACGAAATTCATTTAATTTATTATATTATTAATATTTAATTATTATTACTATACTACATAATATTTCTATCGTATATTATTGTTATTAACTTTTATACATACAGAAGGTAGTTGTGAATAGTTTTTAGGTATACATTTAAAAGACGTACTAATATTGTATTTGAATTACAACAAAATAAATAACACCCTTATACATCGTTAAAATTTTTAATTTAGACCACGTTTTAACTTAAACGTCAAAAATACATATATATATATACATTATTATTATTATTATTATTATATTATATATATATTATATACATGTATATCGTGCTTATTGTATTTGTTTTAATTAGGTTCAGTAATTCGGAAATTTGTATAAGGAATCTTGTATTCAATTTTTAAACCTAAGCTATGAAAATTGAAAGTTAAAATTTTTTTACTACCAAATAATTTGTTTATTTTCTTGATTTTCAATATTTATTTTGTCAATACTTTATATTCAAATGCGTAGGTACAATTGATTGAGAGAAAAAATTCTTAGCAGCAGTTCTTCGTTTTTGAGTAACACCAAAAAAACCATAATCAATATATATTGTCGAATACTTGTTTTGAGTTTAAATTCCCATTTTTCTTTAATTTTGTTTTCCTGGTTATAAAAAAGTACTTTTTATATTTGACCCCCTCCCCTCGAAAGTTCCAATTAGAAAACTGCCCTTATGGCTAAAACTAAATCAATACTGCCCAAAAAGGTGATGACAGACAGAAAAGAAAACTTCATTGTAAAATCAATACATTCATCGTTTAGCTTGAATCTAATACCCACGACTGGAATGCTGCTAATTTGCCTATCTAAAGCGCCGTCTAATCATTATATTATTTTTTGATTTTCTAATTTGATGAGTTTAAATTTACAATACAAGTATAAGATACGTTTAAGAATATAAATGACAGAAAATATATAATTTTTCTGTTACTTACTTAATCCAAAAATTGTCTAAATGAGAGTTAACGTTAAATTTAAATTTGAATTACAATCATAATTCGTCAATCTGATTTGTTACAATTATTAAAAAAAGTTCTTTATTAATATTATTTTTTTTTTTTTTTGAAGTTGATTGAGACGTGCAATTCGAGATTATGTTTTTTAAGAAATAACAAAATTTACTTTTTTTATTTAGGAAAAACAAATTCAACATTTACATATTATAATTTTTTTAAATATGTTTATTTCATTGAGTTTTTATTTTACAATTAATCCGTTTGATTTGATTTCAACTATTGAATTTTTGATTTTGAATTTAAGATTAATTACAAGATGGTTCGTCAAAATTGCCAGTGCAATCATTCAACCAATTAAAAAATTATGTCAAAACTTTTAGAAAGCTGTGTAACCAAATAGTAATTTTACTGGTTTTGACGGTTTCAAGTGCACCTTCTTATTCATTTTGTCCCAGTTTTAGATACAATATTCAATTTGAACTCATTGATGAATCATAGTTTAGGAAAATACAATTATTATAATGCATTTATTGTTTATATTCATAAGAGTATTTTATTTGTTTCACAGTAATACCTTAGGTTTAACTAATCTTGCCAATCATGACTCACCGAAATATTATGGGCTTTATCCCTTCACAATAACTGTTCGAATATATTAAGAGGGCAATTTTTTTTCAGCCCTCAATTTCCTCCTATGCATATGGATTAAGAATACAACCTTATAATAATAATACTACCTGGTAAATGGTTAACATTTGAATACGCCGAATATTTCAGCTCATAATAATATGCCGTGTATCTATAGCTCAACACGTAATATGTGCACAACGTCCTGAGTCAGTGTTTGGATAATTATTCATATTAAGTTATTGGTATTTTCATAATTATCTAATATTATATTCGATATGACATTATAGTAATATAGTTTGTTGCACGTGTGTGTATTATTAGTTTTTAGAATTCGTGTACTATAGTGAAGTTTGTTGATAGTTTGACGACAAGGTTCAAGTATGCTTACATATTAAACATTTATTAAAATAAAGTCCACGTAATTTACTCAACAAATAACGTAGGTATATTCTATATCATATTGTGTGCGACGTAACGTTATTGAAACAGTACGTAAAAATGTATATTGTTTTCCCTATATAATATATTTAAATGCACTCGTGTGAGGTTGGTTACAATTTTTTTTTTTTTTATTTGTCGTACGATGTTTTGACAAATTTTTTAAATCGTCGGAAACGGCGCAGCGATTTTGTCATCCGTACATCGTCGAATGTATTATAGCATATTATAGGTATAGAAATTACCGCCGGTGGTATTCAACTTCAGTTGGTACATGTACTGGGAAAAACGATACAGAAAGCGATCAGATCTTCTGATGAAAATCTGCAGGACAGACCTTCGCGGCCAGTGTTGTATTGTACTCGAGCATAAATCATCAAGAATCTTTCGTATGCCCTCGACCGTTGTCGGCGAGCGTGCTTATCGACGGGTTAGGTCAGGTCCAAAGTGGTAAGTACATTATAGTACATATTAGTGGTGTATACCGAAATGCAGACCACGGCTGGTTATCGAATATTCCTGTCGATTGAACGGCACACGCGGTTCTGTGCAAACGTTATAGATAATAATAATATATCATAATATTATTATATGGTATTATTCAATTCACAGCGTCGTCGCCATGACATACATTCAGTCGGACGAGTGTTTCGACAGAAAGTGATATTATTATTAAATTATCCTATTCAGCAGCGGTCGTGGCAGTTTTGGGGTGATATCATAGTATAATATACAAGAAACATCGCACTGCAGGGTGCGTGCACGGTATATTATGCAACGCCTAACGAAAAACCAAATTCCTATACCTATTTTGGATCTAATTATAAGTCGATCATGAATTTCGTTTGATTATAACATGATACGTGCTCACTCTTTTGACTCAACGTATTTGAGCAGCAACGTAAATATTACAAAGGTACACTGCGTATTATGATCTGAAATGGAAATAAATTTAAATCACTAGATTTGAATGTATACCTAGATAGGTACATATATGTTATTTAAACATTTTAAACATCAAAGAATTTTCAGACTTTTACAGATTGATCTTTAAATAAAAAAAAAATCGAATACTGCAACAATAAATGTGATGTTGTGCTGCTTTTAAATAAAAAAAAAAATTGGAAATTGTTTACTCGAAGATTTTCTTATGACGGAACCTCGTGCAAACCAAATAATAAAAAATAATAAGTATATATTATAAACTTTTTATAATTATAATTACTTAGGTATAATAAACATTAAATAATAATTTATTTTAAATATTTTAAAAGAGTTGGCGATCATAATATCCACATGCATTTTACTCTAAATACCGATATAATTGGTTTGTCGGAAGAATATCATTCAGTGAAGCATATCTACAATATAAACAAGAATAACCTCACTCTTACATTAATTATGTGGAAATCATATCTTAAAATAACAATATTGATATTCACAATATAATTTCGTTATTGCATGGTAAAGTTACAATTAAAGAATCTCATAAAAGCCATCATGGACCACTTTTCCAATCATTATAATTATGATGCATCAGACCTGACAAAAATTACCAATTAAAAAATTGTACTAATATTGCTTCTACAGCTCTAAAAAAACATTACCTCTTTGATAAGTGCCGTACAAAAAATTCGAATTTAAGGAACCCCAAGTCCCAACATTTAAATAAATTCCCTGCAAGTGCCAGGAAAATTTTCATTTCAACCATCACCAAAACGCCACTAATTTCAAGGAAAAACTCATCTTCGAAACCCTTCATCAAGTCAAAGCGTCATAATATGCTTCTGTTGTTTCTGATTTTAGACCGAATAATTAAATACAAAATCCGAACATTGCATTAGCATTATCCAAATATTCCTTTTCGACCTAGTACAAATTATTCAATCCATTCTCACTGCTGTATTTAGTTTTCAAATTATCCCTCAGCCAATTATAACACCTTTATATAATATTATTCTATATTATTATAATCTTAATAATTATTATGCTATAATAAGTTTTTACTTTTTCATATTTACAGCTACTTTTGGTATTGTACATAATGTTACACATATTATAATATAATATAATTTATTAATTGTTGAGTTATCATATTAGCTAACAGCTAACAATTTTTTTTATACATTCAGCTAACTCTTTAAAACCCACAATTATAAAAACAATAACATCCTGAATTCTATACACAAAATATACAACTTATTTTACGGTGACAAACATATGGTTTAATCACTTTTAAAGAACTCTACCGTAACCATAATACTTCTTAAACCAAATTCTCTACAGAGGAAAACTTTGAATAAGCAGTTCTATGGTAACATAAATCGTAGATATAAATTGTAGTGTTTATGGTATCTACTACCTCCAACTATAACAGTATAAACGGACTCACTAATTTTATTGGGTCGAAACCCAGTAGAAATAAAGTTATGCAAAGCATAACTAAATAATATATGGTCATAAATTATGCAATATATGTTGGATTAAATAATTACCGTATAGTACCCTCGTTATTTTATATTCTTTTATTTTATTTAGAATATGTAATATAACAATGATTCTTCTGAAATTATTATTAAAAAAAAGAAACAAATAATAAAAAAAAAAAATTGCGTACAGTTCGCGACGGCTGGTGTGATCACTTTTAAAGACTACGCCATTCGAGTTAAACGGGAATAAAAAATATTATGCATCTGCCGATAGAGCGTAATATCTTTGTATATATTATGGTACAAAAATACACTAAATTGGACATTTGAACCGTATATATATAAACACATAAAGACAACGCGGTGTCATTTGGACTCAAAACTGTAAAAAAAATCGTGTTTGTAAAAAAATAAAGCCATTGATGATAAAAAGAAGAAAAAAACTGTGCAAACAACTATAGGTAAAACGATATTTTGAAGTTTCATGGTGTAGAGATCTTCTTCTATAGTAGGTGAGAAGATTAAGTGCTGGACGTCGCTACCAGGTAACACCTTTCAATTTTTAAAATGTTTCACTGTTATTACAGTCACTTTATAGGTCGTTACAACTGGGTATTCTCCCTAATCTCACGATTCATGTTAACTACTTTTATTTTATCACTTATCAAACCTACTTATTGTACAAAAATGTATAGATTGTAGATTTATTTCAATAAATAAATTTAACTAAAATTGTATCAAAAAATATAGTTAATACCGGGAATGATCGTGGATTTCTGTATCAACATCGTGTGCATTATGTTTGTAATGTTAAATATTGTTTCAATATTGTTCGACACAGCATTTATGTAAGTTAAGATCTACGAAAAACAATTAGTGGTGTTCATGAAGTCCGAATACTCGAATCGATGTCAAATTCCTATACAGATTTGTCGAATTGTTCGGAGTTATTGATTTGGTTTTTTGATGTGCAAGACAAAAACACTCATAGTCAAAATGAGCTGGAAATAAGATGTGTTTAAAAAGTTTAATAAAACTTTAATTTATTAGAATATAAAAATTTGTCATTGAACGGAAATATTGAATCGAATAAGCTGAATTATATGGATTCACCGTGAAAACCAGATTTTCGAAGTATGGATAAATCTGAATATGCCCATCACAAAGAATAATAAACCTATAATACCATATTTTCTGAGTGAAATTAATATGATTAATAAACTATAAATGTAATTATGTGCAAGTTGTAAGTTCGTCAACTATTACATATACTATATAAGCCTATCTATACGAACACGCGCATTGGCATGAAACAACGAAAACTTACGAATTAAGTGAATAATTCTGACAATTACAAAAAAAATTACTCAGCCGTCACGAATATTATGCTTATCAACGAATTCAATATAAATATATATAGATTTTTTAATTCAAATTAGTAAAAAAGTGGCATTGTCATCAAACATAAAAGGAAAATGAAATATTGAAATCGTTCATTAATTTTCAGAAGAGAATTAATCAGTAAATAACAAATAGCTTCTTCGGAGTTATGCTATATTAAAAAAACTTATGCTATTCTTTTTAATGAAGCACCATTTAAAATATGATTCAAATCCTGGAACTAAAAATTCAAAATCGATACAAAATCGTAGTCATGAAACGTGGCCGATATAAAGGTTACACGTCTAGTAAATCATACATGGATTTTTCCTTTTTTAATATGAAATATCAATTAATGCATAAATATGCAATTTCTACATACTATTATTATGTTGATGAGTTTATATTATATTATTACCTATATTGTATTTACTATTTTTAATACATCTGACAATAGATAAATGATAAATAGCGCATAACGCTTACACTTCATAATAATTATAAATATGAGTAGCATACAAAAAAAAAATATAAAATATAATACATTTTGTAAACCGTCTTTACGGGGTACATTATAATAGTATAACTAATCTACTTACCGTGTCAGTTTCAGTATCCATGTTATCGTCAATACAAGATGAATGTCTCCTTGATAGAAAGGAAGGAGATTTTGACTCTGCGGCAGAATTTTGATTAATAATCCTAAAATTAACAAATTGATTTACTTAATATACGTTTGTTTTGTAGTAATAATAGACATATTTTTTGGTTGCACATAACTATATAATCTTTTTCGTCATAATATGGAATTTACATAAATTATTTATTTAGTCGAAAAAAAGTGAGTTACAGTTATAATAAGTAATGATGTTGATGCCCCCAAAAAACTATAAAATTATACTTGAAAATTAAAATTTATAAACATTCATAACTTTGATTTTAATTTTAATTTAAAAACTGGATTTAATCTATAAAACAATCGAAGGTTTTGTTTCAAATATTTGTCGTAGTAGGTACGTATATAAAATAAATGTAATAATTATAAATTATATTTTTCACAATAATTGTTAAAAAAAGACCTAAACACAAAAAAAATCAGACTTTAAAAAAAAAATTAAATACATTTTAAACTAAAAGTATTGTCTATGATGTAACAAAAAAAATGAAAAATTCATCAACATTCTGGCCTTAGACTAATAACACGTACACAAGCATATATATACTGTGAATTTGGAGCAGCTTTACCTAAAGATAAATTTGGGCCTGTTACCGACGTTTTGATCGATTTGGTCAGTTTTGGTCAAAAATTGATCAGTCAGCATATATCATGGGCAACCCAGCAGTCTATTTTATTCTCAAGATTTCAAACAAGCAAAGATATGACCTAGTTTATTTTTGTCAAGAATCGCTTCAAATAAAACAAGTGAGATATGATTATATCTATATATATTTTCTTGATAAACAATAAATCAGAGAAATGAGATTTACGATTCCAGGTATTACCTGGGGGTATGCTAGTTGAATTTCAAAGGTAATTTACTGTTAAAAATATTTATGTTTACTGAACAAGTTCATCTGAATACTAAAGCGAGAAAAGGGGATTAGGAAAATCTGCGTTTTTATGTGACTGTCTGTTATAAGGAATTAGTGCACAGTCTGAACTTCTAAAAATGTGTGCCGCCGACATTGACATACAGTTGATAAAGACCTTAATAAGTCATGATAATCCAGATATTACAACAGCTACAGTGAAGAAAATGATGGACAATTTCTAGTACCTGACAGTTAATTGGTCTACGCCTATTTGACCAAAACTTTGCAGTAGAAATGATGTGTAATATAGTTATCGCAATGATTAGTAACCATTATCCAGAAGCTTACATTTTAAGACAAAAAAATAGATCCAGATTATTAGAAAATGTGCGCAGCTTCATAGTTTAGCAGAAATATGATCAGAATTTTCAAATAATTTGTGATCGACGAATTCTGAGAAACTGACGTTGAAGACTGAAGCGAGTCTAAAAGTTACTTGGATGTAGAAAAAGTTTTTAAGAACCTATGAGTTGACTGTCCAATGAAGTGACAGAAAGAGGAGTTGCATTTACCCAATACCTGGATAACAAAATCACTAACGATGAGAAAAACTTCAAATTTCTACTACAAGTAATTTTTGAGCATTGACAGAATAATTTCAACTGATTATTGCACTAAGAAAAAAATATCGATATTTCTCATTGAAACGTTTTATAATACAAAAAAAACTATTAAGTTAAGTTATGAAATATAGTGTCAACAAAATTATTTAAACAACATTTATACGTATACGTCATTATAGTCGTCAGTTATAGAACAATATAATTAAAAAAAACTTCAATACATTTTTAACAACCTGTTTGTATAATTATTTAATTAATACTTCGATAGTTATGATTATTCAATTGCCCTGGATCGAACATTATTAAAAATTATATTTTGTATTCACACATACCCCACCAAAATATAAAATAAATCTTGTACTATTTTATAAAGATCTTTTAAGGTCTCGTGCGATGGTTATGATATAAACACTACGTTTCTATAGTGTTTTTGAAAATAATACATGCATGGGCATATTTAAAGGGGTCACATGGGGTCGGTGCTACACCCATTCAGCGTATTTGTTTATTTATTTGTGCGGGGGGCATAAGACATTTTTTAATACGCCCTCAAATACATGTTTGACCCGATTAATGAACTAAAAAATGAAAAAATAAATTTTTAAAAACTTTTTTTTTGTAAATAATAAACTAAGTAATATTTACTTGATTGGTGAAACGGTTGAGCTGTGTCTTCGCGGTGGAATTTCGGGAGGTGTATTTGTGGACGCCATGAATGTTGGTGGTTGGTACAAATGCTGAAACATAATTTTTATATTATGAAACATGTATGATGGTATTAATATTTTAACTATAGATTGATTCATTATTACCTTCTGATAATGATGTACGTAATATTATTATTGATATTAAATCGGTATATTTTTAAGTGCATAATGCATACACATATCAATATGTTATAATCATAATTCATAATATATCCGGAGTCTATTATTTTATCTCTTAATTTAATTCATAATATCATATATTCGAGTCCCTATACTTTTAGAGAAAGGAGGATTTTGGTTTTGCAGTGATGATTTTTTACTATCTTTTTCATTTATCTTAAGATTACTTTTTTTTTTTTACGTACAATTATGGGATTAAGAAAATAAAATTATATGAAAATATTTTTTCATACACTGAAAAATATCCTAACCGTCAGGATTCTAAACTTTAAAATTAAATTCACAACTGTTGAGTGAAAAGGATATAAAACACTTTTTGAAAAAATAATATTATTTTATTTAATTAGGAAGGAATGGAGTAGGATAGTTTTTCATTAATGACATTTAAAAAAGTTTTCCATGATGGTACGTAGCAACAAATTAAATACACTAAAATGTAACAAGTTTGAAATTCGTATTTCATATATCTTGATAATGTTCTTGTATTGTTTAAAGGTTCAGATAATTTTATTAATTAAGTCAATCATTAAGTGTATTATATTATTGGAAGTGGGGTAACCTCCATTTAAAAAAATACATATTTAAGTGGCTCATAATGAACAGTTACCTATTACTTATTGTCCTGTTATGTACATCCAATTATAGAAATGTAGAAGTCAACTTAGTTAAATAATTTAGTACTTTTACAACGATAAAATTTCACAACATTAAAACGATAGATGTAAGTCTGGGTAGAAAGAAAGTTTGTTTTTCAACTAGAGTAAGTTTTGTGAGATAGAACCAATTTATAACTCAGTTCAGTTATTAGTTTTTTTTTTGTTTATGTATGGAGACCTTATTTATCAGTTATGAGTTTATAATTTCTTTCACCACCTTTTTTTAGAACTACGGGTAGTAAAAAACTATAAAAATTTATTTGCATGTTCATTGTTTTTTACTTATAGATTTCAGTTGAAATTGTAAATGAAAATATTAAATAGTTACATATTCTATTGAGGTAATGTAATAATAAAAAACTGAAGAACTTTATTTTTATAAACTTACAATTGTTGACATTATAAAATGGCTTATCTATTAAAAATATTAAACACACATTTTGAGTTGAATTTTAATGAGAAATTTGTACAAAATAAAATACAATTATGTTTGAAAATGAAATTTCAATATTTTATTAGGTTTTATGCCAAACCTATCTCCTATTTTGTATTGTTACCATAATATAGCTCAGAGCTTAATTTGTCGTAATTTTGTTAGTAATTTGTAAAGAAATCTATTTTTTGGTTCAGAGAACCCCAAAGAACACAAAGTAAGAGCACAACATTTTCACATTAGATCAGTTGTTCTTAAACTGTTTTTCCCCTGACACATATTGTTATTATCAGCAGTGATCCAAGTGAATCAAAATAAGGGGGATGGATCAACTAAAATTGACTCCCAAATTTGGGTTTGCATTAGCTCTAATACAGTTGTGACTGGTAGTGTTCACTGTTCAGTACTATTATCTATCTCAGTTTTAAGTGATTAACGATTGATGATTACTTGTTATATTATACTATATGAAAAATATATTTTAAGCAGTGTTCAATGTTAACATTTTGGAAAACAAAATATTATTTATGACAATTTGACTTGACATCGTTTGTAATATCTACAAATACAATTTATACATACAAATCTAAGATGGATGGATAATTAAAAATATTAAGTCAAAACCAAGTAAGTGGGGGCAGAATTTCATACTAAAAGAAAATGAGGTAGGCAGCCCTCCGTATCAGGATGCACGTGGTGAGATCTCATTCATGATTAGCTGCTAAAAGTGGTGGCAAATTTCTTATAAACATTTTTAATCCTGTCCAGGAAAAACAAACGCTCCAGACTAATCGAGCATTAAGTATAATACTAATAATATTGAAATATTAATATGTATTTTTTGATTTCTAGTACTAAATGGATACAATTTCTTATGTTTACTATACGGCTCAAGTATAAAAGCAAATCATTTTACAAATCAACCCACAAAAATATTTTTAATTTCTTTTTTGGCTTTACACACAACAGTTTAAACTTTGAAATATTCTAATAAACGTGTTATTATATTATAATAACTAAGAAAATAATAAAACTTTATAACGTTGAAAGGTTCCGTTGGTTTATAATCGTACGAAGCCGTGTGTAATAAATTATAAGCATAACGCAAAAACTTACTAAAGTATTTCCATAAATAATCCTCCAGGTTCTCGCAATTTTTTCAGTATTTTTGATTACATCAATTGCTTGAATCTTATATAATCACTTTTTAAGTTCAACTTGTGTTGTCTGTGATGTTTTTATAAATTATAATATTTATGGATATAATAGGTATTATATAAAACCAGGCCTAACACGTGATACCCATTACCCGACAGAGGTTAAAGTGGAACGTCTACGGATAAAATGTACAAAAGTCCATCTTAATTACAACAATGAAGATTTTATAGTGTATTTAGTGCATGTGTGTGCGTGTGTGTACTTTAGGTTTTTAATTAAATTCAAAGAAAAAATAACGTCGACGGCCTAAATAAATTCAACAAACTGCATATGATTTTAGCTCGTCGAGGGGTTTGAACTTGAGTGCCGTTATTGTACTTAAAGTGCATTTTTACGAATAATGATAAAACAGCAATTTATCTATACATTGTACATATTATACTTGTTAACAACCAAACCGTTGCCGAGTATACTTGCTTTAAACCTCTTGTGAATTTTTGTTCGACATTGAGTACCTACCTACCTACCTACCTACGACATATTGTGAAGTGTTCCATTATATTATGGAAGTATGAATTTACAAACACGCACGATTTTATCATGTGTGAAAGCACCACAGAACATGTGTGCTTTACAGTCAGTTGGACACTGGCCCAATAGCCTCCCTAACAAAAAAAATCCATTTACATGCAATAATACGAATGTATACAGGAATAGAGATTGGAAATTTTCCGGTAAACTGAAAATCTGCTAGAAGACTTTTTACAGAGTAATTATTGGATATCAATTTTATTTTAAGCTGTATGAAATTGTATTAATTGTAGTAACTTAAATTGTTTTATTTTTAGCTTTATATCTGGAAAATGTTACAACAAGTACCTAAAAGTTACTGATTTATTGCATTCCAAATTAAAATATGCAATATAATTTACTTATTGTAAACTTATTTTAAAAATAAATTGTTTACAAGGTAAAACAGTATTGATTGAGTTATACAACAAAAATAAACTATTTTTATTATTATTTTTATTATACCTGATAACACTAAAATTATTTTACAAAATTAAATACTGTACCTATACGAATTTACAAGAAATAAATTAACGAAAACTCAACTTTATATTAAAACGTATTTTCTTTCTTAGACAAATAAAATGAATTATTTTTACAATCGTTTTTATTCATTTTGCTCTTATTATTTGTTAAGACTTGTTTTATCAAAGATATTAGTATTCTTAGAACTTTGGAAGTACTCCCATACTCAAAAATTAAGATACTCAACTGAAAATTAATATAAGAAAATAATAATAAATGATAAGATAAGACAATAATTTATTTTTTTAAAAATAATAATTCAGTCATCCCTTAAATGTACCTTTCAAGCGATCTCATAAGTAATCAGTAAAAACATCTTTTAGGCTCTATATATCAACTCTCAATGGAGGAAGCCCCTGCCCAATTAATTTCCTTCATTATTTAATGTATTACAACTGAACGTTATAAGATATTAAATTATAATGTAAAATAATTTGCAAAATTTTTTTGTCATCAATTTTCCACGGAATATAATATGCTCACTCACGTCACAAACTTATAAAAAGTTTGAACTAACAAAATGTTAAGACGTTTTCTTTTTAAAGAATGAAAATGGCCGATAAGCATGAATACAAACAAATCACGTTTTTATTACAACGTTTACTTGATCGTCATTTTTAAAACGAATTATACTAAACTGATATATAAAAAAACTTCTTTTATATGTACCTATATACAATAATTTGTTTATGATAATAGCTACCAACTATATTTTAGAGCACAAAATTAATTATTCGGACATAGTAAATAGTTGGTACAAGTATTACGGACTGCTTTAACTATCATGATCAAGTTATTGAATATTCTTTCTTTGACGTGTAGATTTAATGTACGCGTATGTATCTGTAATTTGCAAGTACAAAATATAGGACGAAACAAACTATTATTTGAGTAAATCTTATTCTAAAAATACTGATACATTAAACTTTGGAAGAATGTGTAAGAACAGTTTCCAGCGGCGGCGGAAACCATTTTATAACTGACGTTTAAAATTGTCCACCTGCAGTAGTGCATATCAAAGCCGAGTGCAGACATTTCTGTGAAATATATACATTTTAATTTCTCAAGTGTGTCTGTTAAACAATGGTTTCAGCGTATATCTTAACTCTCTCCAATTACATTGTTTATTTTTCGTGTTAATTGAATTACACGGCCGTTTACTCATGTGTATTTTATCCAACTAGTCAGCAACAGTAGTTAGTATGTGCACGTCACACAATGTTAGTGTTGTATAATATTATGATGTATGACTGCGATAGAAGAAAAAAAATCTGGAAAACATTTCAAGTCTACCAAGGTGATCACTGATCACTTTTACAATACACGAGACGGGCCCAAGACAGTGACCGACATTTCATTATTATTATTTTTTAATGAAATATCAATTTTAATACGAAACAACCTAAGTATCAATAGTATATACTATTGTCTATTATTCTCGTGTACTATACCGTCATTTTTTTCAGTTTGACTACGAATGTTCTACTCCGCAAGTGTAACAGTATTAGAATTTGTCCTCAGATAAACTGTCGATTCTATGCCTGTGTAGGTACCTATATATATGCGCGAATCTCCCAAGTAGTGCGTCCGTGTGATAACAACAACAACCACAACCACAACAACAACAACGATTATAGCAACAATAACAAAAATAACGATAATGTTGTGTCGCGAGACATTCGAGTACCATAATATATATATATATATACATAATATGACTATAGTGAAGTGTGCTTGTTAAAAAAAAAAAAAAAACCTTAAGTCACTTACCCGGTGAGCGTCGCGTGTCGACGACGATTGTGAAGTTCTCTATATCACCCACACACACACACACACACACACCCACACGTATACGTATACGCTCACAGACGACGTGACGACCGGTGCTACCGGTGACCGGAAAGGGACCGCGTGCCGCGAGCTGGAGAGACACACTATCGCGCGCTCGACAGCAGCTGCTCGACACCGTGGTCGTGGGGGGGGGGGGTCGTCGTCGCGGGGAGGGGGGGGGGGGGGGGGGTCGTCGTCGCGGGGAGGCGCGTTCGTGGTGCCGTGGCCGGGGTTAGTTTAGAACGGGAATGGGGGGGGGAGGGAGGGGGCACGGGCTTGAGCGCACTGGTTCTCCACCCCGCCGCCCCCTCGTCGACCATCACCCCCTACCGCGGCGGAGCGCGCGAAAAGGCCGACCGTTTTTCCCGCTCGACGGTGGGCGCCCTCAACTCCGGGGCGCAGGGGGGGGGGTGCGGTATAATAGTATATCGTACGCTCGCTGTGGAAGGTTACGGTGGACGTAGTAATAGTAGCGTGTGCGGCGGCGGCGGTGCGCGCGCACCCCATATAGCGCACACCCCCGAAAAACGGTCGCGGCGGTCGCCGGTGTCCTCGCCGTCTTGGTCGTACGCGCTCGTGTTCCTCCGTCACCGCCGTGCCTTTTCCGTCCAGACCTAACCCGCCTCCGCTGCCTACACGTATATTATTAATTCTGTTATTATTTTTATTTTCACATCATCGCGGTGTTATTATATGTGCACGACGACTTGGTGTACACTCACACTCGCACACACTAACCCATTCGTCGTATACGTTCGTCGAAAAAATTATGTATTTCGAAAACGTTATTTGGCACGGCTGGAGTACACGAGTGACGCTTACGTTGCTGAGACTTCAGTAGTAGAATGAGATTAGGCATGGCAGTATTAATACGAACTATGAATATTGGCGGGAAAAAAAAATTGAAAATTACGTTTGATAACTGGTGAACTATATAAGTATGTCACTTTTCGATATGGCTTGATAGTTTACAGATTACCAAAAAACATAGTTGTTGAATACTAAATTTTTTATGCAAATTAATAAATCTATAATAACATGTGATATTAATATAGGTATCCAAAAATAACAGTAACAAATTACATTTTCTATATAGGTAGTTGGTAGATATGTTTTCCGCCTTTTGTTTTTAATTCTTCTACGTGGTTTGAACATTAAACGGCCATAACATAAGAAAAAAGCCAAAACAGTAACATTTGGTTTCTAAAATTCTATTTTTTTGCGAGTTTTCAAGCCTTCAACGTTTCCGTATTAGTCAGCCTGATGTAAACCTTACAACTATTAGGTATTGAGTTTGCTTATTGGAGTTTATTAAAATATTGGACGATTTATTTCGGACCACACTACTTCTACGGTCGGTTTATCAACATGGCAAATAATAATACAGAAATGATGTGGTGACGATATTTTCGATGAAAAAATACCCGCAATACGGTGAAACAAATAGACTTCTGGAAAAAAAAAAAAGTCCACCGATCGTTGCAAGCAAGTATATAATGCAATGTAGCCATCGGTTCCTTTAGATTGAACGCTCGAGCTATATATTTATAGTATTTACAATTATTACACACATTGCACCGTATAATGTTATATTATATTATTGTCAAGCTATATCACCTCCGGCCGCGAGACGATTTACTCGAAACGTCTATATACGCTCCTCCTCGCCGCCATGGCTGAGTGATATATTACTGGGGCATAGACCCGACCTGGTATAGCCGTTTCCGGGGGTTTCGTATTTATTTATTTTTTTTTTGTTTTTTGTTCACTCGGTCCACGATCCGGGATCGAAATGAAAAAAATAACCGATTCCAATCGTCTACGCGCTCGGAATTGATTTCGGCCCTCCCCTTGCGCCGCAACAGCCGTATTTCATTATAAGTACATCGATGTCGTCCGCGTTGCAGTAGGTAACACCCCGGAGAAACGGTCGGCTTAATGGACTTAGGACCGCGGCCCCCGAACCGGATGGACCGTTATATTATTATTATTTTCATTTATCGCCACATTTAAAATAATAATATATAATTTCTGTGCCACGAAGTTCGGTGTTGGCCGACGGCGGTATAACAGATTATATTTCGTGACGGTGGCGAAGAAACGCAAGGACCACAACGTATATTATTTCATAATATTAAACATGCATCAAATATAGAGTTATACATTTTAGGGATGTTTGATAGAACGAACAAGGACTTATGAAAATATACTTTCCATTGCTTATTGCTATTATAATAGCTATCGGCTTAATATAATATTAATTTACTATCAAATCTTTTCTCTTTATTTTTGTCCAACATTTCATTAAATGACAAAGTATGGCCGACACGCCTTATTAAGTTGTTTATAAAATCTAGCCAAATCGAGTTTGACGTATGCAATGGATCATCTGTGAGAGGCTATATCATTATGGTATGCACATAATCAATTTTAACATAATTCTTAGACAGTGTAACTCAATATACCTATGCAAAAACTATATTACATACTTTGTTCTCCATAATTATAAAATAATACCATTGAACCTACTGCTGACTTTTGCATATAGTAATATCGTTTTAACTAAACACTTTATAATCTGTTCATAATATTGTGTATTTATGTATTATTTTGATCTTCTACTGAAATTTTTTCGGTGGTTAACATTTTTTTATTTCTTAATGATTTGCACCTATGCTGAGTGCCTATATAGTTTGTCTCTCTACCTATATCTCACTGGTGTAATATCATTATATTATTCTTGAAAACTGATAGTAAGCTATAACCAAAGCTGGGCAATTTAACTAATTGTTTTTAACTGAACTAGTTAAAGTTAAGTTATGGCGGCGCCGCGGAAGCATTGCGAAAGCAGTTCCCGCGGCGTCGTCGGTTAAACCTGAAAAAAAAAAAAAAAAAAAAAAGTTAAAGTTAAGTTATCCTAAAATAAAAAATAACTAAGCTAAGTTAAAATTAATTTTACGAAGTAAACAAATTCGAGTAGGTAACTGAGTGAAGTTACCAATTTTCATGAAAATAATAACTAAGTTGAGTTAAAAGTTAAGTTACATTTCTTTAAAATACGTTCAACTTACTCACAAACGTTTTTTTGTCTCGTCGTAGGAAAGTAACCAGTTTTGGTGTTAAGTAAAATAAATTAAGAACAAACGCACAGACTATGTGATTTTATAAGATAAACAACACTGTTATTGTAATATTTTATTTATATCCCTATATAATATTATAACTATTATAAGAATTTAGACAGTATTTTGAAGAAAACACGGCAACAAGCTTTATACCTAGGTATAGTTATCACTGTATGTCTGCATCAGAAATTACTAATTAGGTCCGTTCTGGAAATCGTATTATTACCTATCAAGAAACAGTATGCTTATGAACTTCTAAACTTCCTAATTATATTCTTAATTAATATCTAATAAATAAATATATGAATAATAATGAACACTATTCACTATAATACTATAGGTATTATATGTACGAGGGTACTTTCTTATATTCTACTATACGTCTACAATCGTCTATAATAATATAGTAATAAATAATAATGTGCCCAAAGGCTAAAATCGTCGGAAGATATGGCAGTTCTCAGAAATATCAATGCAAATAATATGGGTACAGTTCATCGTAGAAAAACCCATAAATACAAATAACTTTAGTTTTAACAACTTTTTTAGTAAACCGTTTTAGTAACTTTTAACTTTGTAACTAGTTACTGCCCAGCTTTGGCTATATAACACATATAATAATATAAAGTACTGCAATAAAGATTCATTCGTAATGATGGAAGCAAAACAGTGTCTTCATTTTAGTGCGGCGTGTTCATTTAGTCTAACATTATACCGTATAATATATTTCACCTGAACACATCTGTCGCGTTTGCAGTACTACCTTGCTAAAAAAACGCAGTGTATGATGGAATAATTGTATAAAGTCGTTTCGAACCGATAAAATTAATTTGTATTTTATAAGTGTATTAAACTCAGTTAGACGCAATGTCACACACGCTTTTATGCGAACAATTTGCATTACCTATACGGCATTATTCACGGACTGAGACGTTCCGTGTCCGGCTTAACAATTATTGGTATGAGAGCTAATGAAATGGTCTACTCGCAGTGAAACACATGTAATTCAATTGACTGCAGCTGCCACATTAAAGCGTATAATATAGGGTCGTTGGAAATCCAAACGAACACCGGCGACAAATAATATAATATTATTTAGAAGCATCTGACGAAGTTGGCTTTATTGCAAGTACGTCTTACGCACATAATTATATAATTATTATACCAAGATCCTGTGGCATACACGGTTGCACATGACCGATGTACCGCAAAACTGTTTGGTATAATAATAATAAATGACGAGTACGAGGTATCTGCTGTAAGGCATAAAGCTATATTTTTGTCTAAAAAAAATAATTTAAAAAAATGAAATATGTAAATAAAAGTTTAGTAGTAATGAAGATGTTTTGTAAGCGTAGAGGATGCAATTTTTCGGTATGGCGTACATAATATAAGTTTCAATTTTTTTTTATATATACCAATACCGTACCGAAATAACAGGACATCTTATATCGGGTCAATCGAATAAATTGTATAAATTACGGAAATTGCAGGCAAAAGAAAAAACAGTATTTATTTCTATCCTATGGGATAATTATACAAACCTAGACTTGAACTTTAACTATACGCCCACCAGTGGACACGATATTAGGTATGTTATGTAGTTGACATCAATACCTGTTGGTCTGTTTCAACTCCTATTTAAGATATAAAAGCATAAACAAATTTCATTAAGTACACCATTATTATTTAATAACGAGTTAAAAGAAACTATTTAAAAATTAAACCAGGTAAGAAAGTAGTAATTGAGCAATTCATTAAACTCTTATCAGGAAAAAACTTACACTATACAAATTTTAAAAAAAAAGTTTCTAGTCTTGATTCAACAAAAATATAAAACACCAGTATTTGGTTTCAGATTGTAACCGTAATGACTTGAGATAAAACTTTTTAAACGTTCACTGATCGGATTTTATCGGATGGCTATCCGCACAACACAGTTTCTTTTGAACCAATACTCTGAAGTACAATTTGGCAACTATTTATGAACAACATAGAAATGTGAACAAGTTTATCCTTGGTTTAAATTTAAAATAAATGCAAACAAAATTATTACTTCTTTGAAAAAATTACTCTCACAACTTTAACCTCATTTAATTTTTTCAACAATAATAATACATTGTCTAGTTTGAACGTTAACAGAATAAACTAGTTTCATAAAATATTAAGTTTCAAAAAATAAATTCTTTACTCAATACTGAAATATATGATTATTTGTTTAATAATATTTATGAGTTACAGAATATCTTATTCAAACGGTAATAATAGTTGGGTACTGCAGTTTAAAACTAAAAATTTTAAGTTTCTTATTGGAACACAAATGGTAAAAAATGAAATATTTTTTAAAAGGTATGTGCAAAGTTAAATTTATAAAATGCGATTTTCGAATTATTGATTGTAAAATAATTATAAATAATATTAATTTTAAGTGACCATTGTTCTGTAATCTGCTTATTAGTTTTACAATAACAACCAATATTATAGTTGTTATGAAGTTTTAAAGTTCAGATCGTTTTTTTAAACACACATAATATTATCTCATGTCTATACACTTAAAGCGACTTCGTCATACTTAATATTGATATTACGTCATGATATAAAGACTTACACTCTGAAAATCTCTTTGAATTGTTGACCATTTAAAAAAAAATTACAATTACTAAAAACAAATTACTATTCATTAGTCAAATATTACTAAGTAGTCGTAGTAGTATACATTATACCTGTATAATGTCTGAATTTATAAATTTAAATTTGATCTACGATGTATTAGATTTATTTTGACATTTTACTTTTACTTTATCAGGCTTTAAATATTTCAACTACAAGGTTTATTTTTCTCTAATGATAGTTAAGCTTAGTTTAGGACATTCTTAGATGGCTATACAAGTGCAATAGTATATAATGGTGGTTTAGATTGTTTTATAAACTATTTGAATTAACTTTTTTTTAAATAAACAATTAGAGATTGTTCTTTGAATTTCATTGAAACTTTTTTAATGGATTTTTTAGGATTTACATTTGAAATTAGTTGATTACAAACAACTGTCATTGGTTATAATTTTTTAAACATTGGTTGAATATTTGTAGGATACTTTATTTTATTATGTATATTTGAATCATTAATTAAACGTCAATGCTTAAACATTATAAAAACTGTTCAGTTAAAATCCTTGAAGTATAACCTCATTTTTAAGGATATGGATTGATCAATGATTATTTCTACCAAAAAAACAACAGTTTGTCACTTTAATAGTTTTAAATGTTTGTATTGACTTAGTTCGAATACACTTTCAATTAAAATCAAAATATTTCTGAAAATAATATATTAATATACCTTTACCTACATAATAGATAGTAAATTACCTCTAAGTACACAAGTAGCTCAGTTATTCATCAATTAAACAATTTATTAAACTAATTGTATGAATGATTTACAATAAGAATTTCTTAACTTCCTAAAAATATATTTGGTAAAATATAAAAAATATATGTAATATGTATATACACATGTATTATACTTATTCTATATTAATTGTTGATAAATTTCAGATATTTTTCATTATGCCTGTGTAAACCTGTTAAAGTATTTCACCAAAGTATGGTATAAACTTAATATCGATATATCAGAAATTTGACATATAGGTGGATATTTTTTTATTATTATTTTTTATTGTCTCTAGGATTATTCGATTTTACAGTGTGATAACCATTTTTGTGATCTTTGTTTTTTGATAAAAGTAAACAAAAAATTGTTTGTAACAGTATAATCATCGGGTTTTTAAATTTTTAATTATAAATTAAAATCTTGATATTTTCCAACGTGAACAGAGACATAATAAACAGTATCCGTTTTTTATCTGAACTTTCTTATATTTGTCTCTGAATGTCTTTCAAGACTTTTAAAACCCATTGACATGAATAATTCCAACGGATTTTTAAGTTTTATTTGGAATTGTTTAAATGTGAAAGTTGTTACTTTTCAGTTCAAATAACTGTAAGTCTTAATTTCAGTCTTATAATAATATAAAGGAATGTTTTAATGATTTAAAGTATTTCGTCATTTTTCGAATAGTTATAATTTAAAAGTAAAAACTTATACTTAATCTAGATTTCTTTTCATTTATATTTGAGTGTTACATTATTCCTTATCACTTAGGAATTTGTAGAAGTACACACCAATTAAATAATACTTGCTAATAAAATTGCAAGTTCAATGGTTAAACATTGAAAAATCTATACCTACCTAAATTTAAAGTGGAATATTATACAGACATGTTTTATAGTCACGATATTATTTTTATTAATGCAATTAATTAAATATGTAAAGTAGTAATTTATTTTATTTTTGAAAATGAATAGAAATTATTTGCTTAGTAAATTATACTCATATCTAGGATTATAGTGGATTGTTCACCAAATCATTCTCTATATAATTTAATTTGTTTGATAAAGTATTATTATCTACCTAAAATCATAATTTATGAAATAACCACTTCCTTGTTGTAATCGTATAAGATGAAAGGTTGCTATAGACGATTGTTGTTCATTAAATAATAAAATATGTTCTCATTTGGGTAAAGTTTTTTCGCACTTAATCTAAATGTGATCTGTGATATTTTTATTTAAATAATAAATTGAAAACTCGAAACGATTGTAAGTATAACAAATGTAATCTTATATATTATGTTTGTAAAATCAAAAAAAAAAAAATAAGTTAATACTTTGAATAAGATGCCTCAACCTGTATGCAATTATATAACATATAACTGAAGGAATACAATGTTATATTATATTATATTACGTCATAATATTTAGATTTTAGTGTGATGTTATAACAGGTACCATACAAGTGTTGAATGCTTACAATGTCGTAATTACTATTTAATACAATAATATTCCTACTTTATGTAATTATTATATATTGTATAGGTGCATGATAGGTACATTATAATATAACAATATTATAAGTTATGAATATTTTGGAATACCTATAATATTATACAAGTAAAGATTTAACGAAGCCGTCTATCGTCACACGATTCTGACTACACACCTATTGTAATAAATAACAATTAAAATAAATCTATTATTTTTACGCAAATCAAAAATAATGCTGAAGATGTCATTTCTACTGCTATCAATGATAGTATGTAGATTGTTAAAACGAAGATCAAAAGTATATAATACAATTTTAAAAAAAATACAATATAGTAATAATACAATAAAACCACACAATTAACAAAAGACAAAACATTTTTTTATTTTGTGCAAAATTGATTGTAAGACAACAATTATTGTTAATAATAATTATTATAAAAGTATACAGTTTTAAAATAAATGTATTCTACGATACATTTAAGCCATATAACATTCATATCATCATTTTAATATAGATTATAATTTATTTTATAACCTAATTAATATTGCAGCCCAAGGAGGGCATATCTCACCCGTTCTTTTTGCTCTTTTTCTTAACGGTATTAAAGATGTGATAAAGCACAGTGAACTACTGCTTACATTTACTGATGGTATTAAGCCTTTTCTTCGTATTAGCGCCGCTGATGAGTGTAAACTGTTACAATATGATCTTAATGCCTTCGCTCGTTGGGCCCTTGGACTCGGTTTGGAGCTTATAGTATCTCTAAATGTCATATCGTGACCTAAATTCATTCCTTAATAGGTATGTATTAATATTCTGTTACCTATATTGCTCCAAAGTATTCAGATGTTTGTGTTATAGACCTCAGTATTGCTTTTGATCGGTAGCTTACTTTTCAGACTCATATTGAGAAAATCGCAAGCAATGCATTGAAGCTTCTCGGATTTGTGGAAAGAATGTCTGCTGAATTTAAATTGTCCAGTTCTCTTGAGACCCCGCACTGCTTTTTCGTTCGGTCTGTGTTGAAGTGTGGTATAATTATTTGGGAACCATGCGCACTTGATGGTAGTTGTCAATTCGAAAGAGTTCAGCGCACATTTGTTTAATTTGCTGATTTCGCCTCAGGCATTGGGTGAGCACCTCGTGAGTGTGAGCCGGTGTTGCAGCGCCCCTCTTTGTCTACAATATGTGACAGGAGGAAACAGGGCAATCTAACGTTTCTTTCCAAACTTATTAATTATAAAATTGATGCCCCTGCCCTCCTATCTAAAGTTAATTTCAGAGTTTCTACTTTTTGTTCCAGATACTTATCCCCTTTCCGTATTCCTATTAGCCGCTGTAATTATTTAACTAATCGCCCTATTGTCCGTATGATGAAACTGGTCAACGAGAACCCATAATTCCTTAGTACTTAGTGTAATTATTGTCTGTTATTCATTCTTAAATTTTTGTAATTTTCTTGTAATTTGTAACTAATACAATACAATTTAATTGGGCTCATCGCGTATTTAATATAAATAAATACATAATTAAAGAAATATTGAAAAATGTATTCATTTATACTAATTTAAGAGATGGTCGAATTGGAGAAATATAATAATTGGATTGGCATCGAAAGATATCACCAATTCAACATTGTTCGTCGATGGAATCGGTCGAATCGTACATAATATACATTAAAGTCAATGTGTTTTTTTATATTTTAGATCAGTTCCAATTTATAAAATTGTCAATGTTCGAAATCCTTTCAAAACATAAACATTATCTGTTTCTTGTCATCCTCGACACTCGTTATTGGCATTATCATTTCCACTTCAGTGCTTCACGCTTTGTTCGATTCATTTTTTTTAACGTACTGCACGGTATAACCAATCGATTACAACTTTCAACTGTTTTATATAAAGCTATACTTTTTTCTTTGGATACCACTTATTATAGAATCGGTGTAACATTTCGTCCATATAGATACAAATTGTATGTGTTTTCAACAAAACATTACGCAACTGAATAATAACATTCTACTCGGTATTTTTGAATTAAAAGGACTCCATTCCCACATGCGTTGTCTCCGTCTTTCAAAAGCATAACATATCAAATTATACTTTCGGAATAATTCATTCAACTCTGCTATGTTTGATTTTAGAGTGGATTGACTTATTATAAAATTTAGAGGTAAGAATGTCTAAATATTAGGCCTACATTTATCTTGTTGATGGCTTAGGTTTTTTTTATATTTCAATTTTGGAACCAGTTAAGAGCATTTTAAAATTTACAAACAATTTATTATTTTAAAATGCTCATAACTCGCTTTAAAACTAAAATAGGAAAAAACCTTAGTCATCGAATTGATAATATTCTTGCTTCTAAATTTGGTAACAGGTCTCACTCTTAAATTAAACAGGTAACAGAGTTATATTAATTATACAGAAAGTACAATTTGCAATGTTATGCGTTTGTGAGACGGGGATAATATATGCGGGATAGAAATCTCGTTTTTATTAAAAAAAAAAAAAAAATGACAAGTATTATATATAATTGTATTATTAATTGCAAATAATTGTATTCATAGTCCATGCACAGTTATACATTTAAAATCTGTCCACTATTCAACTTAACAAAATTCTAAATATTCTTCAAAAAAAGTATTCATTGTAGCAAAATTATTTTCTTATCAAGAATCAATTACTTCATAATAAATTACTCGTAATTAATAAAATTTTACGAGGTTATAAGTTGTTTTTTTTT
The DNA here is from genome assembly GCF_001856785.1 of Myzus persicae. Lineage (NCBI taxonomy): Eukaryota > Metazoa > Arthropoda > Insecta > Hemiptera > Aphididae > Myzus > Myzus persicae. The sequence goes on along the minus strand of NW_019102034.1, from coordinate 240,407 downwards.
AAACATAGAGAGGAAAAAGTCTATTCGTGAATAATTTAATAATAGGTGAAAAAAAATTGTTAGTGAGTTATACGAATTATCAGTTTATAATAATAAACAGATATTAAAATGTAATTATTTACCATAATAATTCAGTGATTTAAAATCAAAAGACGTCTGACACGCCATTGGTTACATTGTCAACTATTCCTGGACTTCACTATTTATAACTATTGTAAGTTTCTTCGTTACATTTAGGTCTACTCGATTACCATACTGTTGGAATATTTTTTTTGGTTTTGCCTACATATGAGAATATATATACCTATATATTGACCTAGGTACATACTATTTTTTTGCTATTGAATATTGTTTCCTCAAGAGAACAATTGAACAATGAATTGAATTTTGCAGATTTATTTGATTACCTTTCACATATATCTATCGTACATAATATAACTCTATTATATATTGTTGAAATTCAATGCAAGAGGAATAACAATGTATTATTGATTTTGAATAGAGCAAACAAATCGTGATAAAAATTTATTTTTCCAGATTCGCTTTATATTTTCCAATACATTGTGTCATATAATATAATCTATAATAACGAACGAAAACCGAACTTACGTAGTTATAATCGCTTTGGCCCAAAAATAACATAAATATAAATTATTTTTAAACCGACTTTTGTGTATATCTATCAAACTTATTTCTTAACAGAATATTCAATAATACCAACTACTATTTGTTACGCGGCAAATTTGTTTCCTGACCAAAACTAAATATACAAGTACAAAACATTCCACTTTCTACATGGTTTTCCAATATTGGATGTATAAAGTATGCACGAGTTAGCAGCAATATAGATACAATAGCGTTATTTCTAACCACCGCCGTGAAGTCAATATTATGCACAAGTTTACCTACGTTAGCCCACTTTACTTAGCAGGCTGAAATAATAATATTATCACGTCACATCTAATAAAAGAATATTGATTATTTAAAATTGGTTTCAAATCCGTAATACCTGTGTATATAATTATGTTTAATCATTGTAATTTATTTCATATAAAAGTCATTGATCGGTAACGAAACTAAAAAAAAAAATTTAATAATTACATAAAAATATAATTTTATATTTTTAAATATTTTCTTAAGTACATAACTATCAAAACATTTTTTTTTAAGTGCACAAAAATTTATTCAGATAATATTTACCGCTACCGAACCTACGATAATTTTGAATGAAAATAATACTATCATATTTCTTTGTTTGAGTAGATGTTATATAACTATAGACTCAGAAGAACTTTTAAAGGATGCATTAATATTTCTATATGAAACTTCATAAACACTTTTGTTGTTTGTATAAACTTTCTGTTTCTGAAAGCTAGAAGTCTAGTACCTAGGTACTGGACTTAAAATTATATATGTATGAAAAGCAAATTGTATTAAAAGAATTTTTTTTATCCTAAATAATACTAGTAATTCCTTTGTTATTGCTTAGTATTTGGAACTATGAATTTAATTACGATAAGTTTAAACAAATTATAAATTAATAATTACTATATTTCTGAGTTATTGTGTTAGTTTCATGGTATTAATTATTATTTATTACACACAATTATTTTAATATATAAATAACCTATTCAAGTACTACACTGGATAAATTGTTTATTGATTTCAAAACAACAAAATTTAGTTTGTCGATTTCATTTCAAAAATCAGTTTGCTCCACGTAGCTCAATATTTATGAATGCAGGTAAGTGGATATCGCTCTGCTCTGCATTAGTTGTGTAGGAGGTCGCTGTAATGGATGGTATTAAATTTGAATTTGATGATATGATATCATTGTATACGAAAAACATTTCTGAGCGGAGACGGCATCTCAGTCTAGGATATTTTATATTGTTATTACTTATTATTAATATGGTAGCCGGTAAGTTGACTTAATATTATTCTTAAATTATCAGTGATTCTGAAAAAACATTAAATAAATCTATGTAATATTTGGTTGTTTTGGAACCGAATTAAATGATAAACGTTATTCTTTGTGTTAATATGAAATGTTGTCCAATTTTGAACTTAAAATGTCTGTACAAATAACTGTACTCATAAAATTTTTTTGAATTTTTAAATTAGAAAAAAACATTCTCAAGTTGAACCTTAAATTTTCAATCCTTAGCTAAAAAAATTGAAAATGTTTAAGTTTTTAACTACAAAACCATTTTCAATTTTATAAATATTGTCAAAATTTTAATTTTAAATGCTTATAAAAAAAAATTATGCCTATGTATTTTTAATATTGCTATTGTAACAATAAGTATATCAAGAGTCTTGTATTAAATTTTCATGATTTTTTACAAAACCAATAAAATGTTATTGACATTTATAGAAAAAAAATTAAAATTAAAAATGTCCGTCGACAGCTTAAAACGAGTCAAAATATTTTGAAAAATGTATGAAATATATGAATTGATGAAATAAACACACGGCGAAAGTTTCATGTATTGATGTATCTACTGTCATTTTTATTTTACCTTTGACTTAATATACGATGCGTGGACATTCTCCGTCTATCCATATATCACCGGTATTAAAAAACAAATTTAAAAAACATTGGTAAAAATATGTGAACAGTCAAACAACCCAGTTAAATCAAATAAAACAATCGTTTATAAGATGGAGCAAGAACTTAAATATTAGCATCACAAATGAAAAAAAAATATCTTACCAGAATTGAACATACCAGACTAACTCACGGATTTCTTTTGGATAAAAGCGACCCTTCCGAGTGTCAATCTTGCGGCACTACTCTAACAATCAAATATATACGTTTAATGAATCCACACAATTCGAAGAACACAGAGATCAGCTTAAAATAAGTAACATTATTGCTGAAAGTTTAGGTCCAAATCTGTACAATGAAGGGAATACCATACAGTTGTTCAAACCAAAACAAAATATACTGATTCAATTATAAATATCAACATATTATTATAATGACCTATTTATTAAGGTCATTTATACGATTATCTCGTAACCATTAAATAATATTGTAACATCATTCACAAATTAAACTTTATTTAAAATATATAACGAAACTCTAAAATGTAATGACATTTAACATATTGTGACATGTAAAGCAATGATATATATTACTAATATTATCTATTTATCATCATAAACATTGAGTAGGTTAATATCATAAATATTGTCTTTTTTAGATGTCAAATATATCATAAACTATACTAATATAATACCATAATAATATGCGTTGCTAAGCCGAAAACAAATGCTACCATGATCAATCCAGAATATTACTATCATTAGGTTAATATTCTATCCGAGTTGAGTTAGGTCAAAATGTCCCGTTGTTTTTAGTTTATATTTATCTGTTGTGCGATCAAAAACTGAAATAATATTATGCAGACAATACTGTATAATAACGTATTAACGTCAGGTCTATTTTCTAAAATCTAAGTTGAGAAAATATTCTAATGAATTCCAGAAACAGTTACAATAAGTTGTAATATAATAGTAATGTAAATTGTACGGTTATTTTTCGAATCGAGTAATCGCGACGCTCATTAGTATAAGTGTTCAAGTAAACGATGTAATACATTATCAGTTTTATTCGAGTAGGTAGGTATTTCGTTTCATTAATTACTTACAATAAACTGTAATTTAAATAAAAGATATTCAGCGATACCATTTAAGAAAAATGTGCACCTGGGCATGTGACTTTTTAGTTTACCTATATTCTAATACAGGTAGTATACTATTGTAATACTATTGTCACTATAATAGTAGGCCTATATTTAAAAAAAATGTTTATGGTTTATATTTGATGTTACTATTAGTATTATGGAAGGTGAGACTAATTGTAGTGAAATCATCGCGTATATTATTGTGATATTAAATCATAGGTAAGTTAAGGGTCGTTGCTATATAATGCATAATGGTGCGATAATAGGTTAGTGGTATAAATAGCTTAACGTTCATCCAACTATGTTGAAAATTGTATCGAGTGCGGTAAATAATAATGTCGGTAATAACGAAAACTTTTGAGTAGCCATAAGTTATAATGCAGCTATGTGCTGTATGAAAAATTTCAAGACAATGTAACTAAAATCGTTAATATTCCACTCCACTATAACTACCCAAACACATATTTATGATTTCTCGATTTTCCTTGAAGAATCAATAAGTATCTAAAGCAAAAATGTAAAAAGTTTGCTACTTAAAATATATTTGTCGATTATTTTTGCTTTTAATTTTGACCCCTCAAAGTACCGACTAGATACAGTTTGCAATAAGACACCACCCTAAAAGAATCTGGTACAAAAAAATCAACCACATCGTTGTGGAACCCATAGGTAGGTATATTCATCGCTCCTAACTGAAACTAATTAATTCGTTTTTAGCTTTTAAAACGCGTGTGCGTGTACCTAATATACTGTAGGTATATTTAATTTAAAATGTAATGATTAAAAAGCATAGATATTTTTTAGAAAATATAAAATTATAGCATGTGTTAAAAAAGAAAATAATTTAAATGTTCTATAATTTTGACGGAGTATAAAATCATAAAAATAAATGTAGGTACTGATTGTTTTTTTTTTTTTGTTCTAGGATTTTACTGTACAAAATATATAAAATCTTTAAAAAAATTTAAGGTAGGTTATTGTTATAATGATAATTATATAAAAATAATTTATTTGTTATTTTTTTTTTTTATTATCTTATTGTTTAATTCAAAAGAGTTGGCAAAACTAAAAATTACATAATGCATATTAACGGGAAAATTCACTTTGTCGAAATATCGTGATATGTTGACATTGTGACAGTCTAACACTAGCTGCTAACTAAGAATACCAATTACGTGCTAATATTTGGATTAAAAACAAAATGTATTAGAAATATATAAAAAATGTCACTAGTATTATTTGATAACCTAATTTAGGTACCTACATATGATACTGCGTGTGAATTTATTTTGGACAACGAAATTATTTTACTACTGGTGTCGAAGGAGGAGCTTGCTGATTGTTTACTCATCAGTCATCACATACACATGGTTGTAAATTATAATCGCTGTAGGTACATACTATTATAATTATATTATGTTTTGTAAGTTTATGACGTCACCACGTCATAGAAACTTATTTCAATCGTTTCCGACGTGAAACCACAAGTTCACTACAGTAACTTAAATAATGAGCTATTTTGCAGCAAACTGTAATTTAAATTTAAATTGATTGTTTGTTTCCTTTATACGATTTCTATGTTGAAATAATTAACGTACATTTAAATCGAATCATATTGTTGATAAATTCACATCCATTTGTCCACGGATACTGCAGTTGGGAAACTAATTTATGTCTTTCAACTTTTACTGATTTACTTATGGAAAAACCAATTATTATTAATTGGAAAATACGAAATAATAATAATAATGCATTAGTGCATAATGCATATAGGTTACATAACGTTATTAACATCACTCAACAGGATAACAATTTTACAAAGTGATGTTCACAAAATAAGGAAATCGTTAAAGAAATTATTGGAGTGATAATATTAATACACTAAACTCATAAACAAATATACCTATGCACATTACATAGTACATATACTAATAATAAATCTACGTTTAGATGAATACAGTTTACCTAATTTCAAAGTTTTCAAAAAAATAATTTTAATCTGAACAAAACATAATAAGTTAATACATAATATCGAACAATTAATATAGTAAAAAATAGACAGTAGGAATTTATAAATAGTGAACAAGTGTACAACAAAGAAATATAAAACTACTGACAAAATAATCTAAGATATGAGACATTTGATTGAACTTTTGAACTTCATTCATCGAAAAATAAAATATTCTCTGTATAATATTTTATGAATGATAATAAATCTTTCTATGCCCTATATATTCAGTCCACTTTTTATTTGGCTTAGCAATTATATAATAATGTTGTGTTATATAAATAAAACAAAAATTGGAACTATGATGGTTTTAAGTAATATATCTTTAAAAAAATGCACGACACTATTGCATTTTATTCATTGAAACCTGACCAATATAATAACAGGCAACATTTAATAACCACGAAGGCCGATTTCACTATCCACACCAATTTATTAAACAGTTAACAACTATATAGTTGAGGCTAAAATAAATCAAATACAATATTACAAAAAGGAAAAAAAGATAAAATAAATAGTTATCAAAATGAAAAATTGGAGGAGTCTTGCCAAGGCAACGCCGAAAACGGTTTCGTATAATGCTTAAAATACGCAATGTATCTTAAATATAAATCAAACAAAAATGCAATATTTCGTTAATCTTAAATTATTTCAGTTAATATGTTATTTATACCGATCATATATAAAGCACGTTAAAAATAATAAAATACATTATTTATTATTTATAAGTTTTTCTGTTGTAGATAATAATATGCTTGGAAGTTAAATTCTCGAAATCGTTTCAATACGTAGGTATTTAAATACATTTTTTAGAAATACGGTTATGGTAAAATAGATCGAATGTACTCAATCCACGGTTTCTGCGGATTGATTAGTAAACAGAAACAAGAAAATCTCAACTAGTTTAGTGGAACTAAAATTCTATGAATTTTCAACAAATAGTCTTAACGATTTTGATGAAATAAATTGTGAAAAAGTTGGTCAAGTGAGTATCGTTCTGCTGAATCTAGAACCAACTCTATTCATTTTCCCACCAGAAAAGATGTTGAAGTAGAAAATCAAAGCATTCTTACTTCTCCAAAAAATTGATAACAGACAGAAAAAAATTAAAAATCAATACCTACATAATATTCACCACTCCACTTAGAATTTAAAATTCTAATTTCAAAAGCTCTTTAAAAGAATAAAAAAATGTTTTTAGTTTGACAAATGTGTGTGTGCGCTATACTATTTGTATACACAGTTTTTTAGTATTATTATTAAATATGTACGGGTAAATAATAAATGTATAATTCAGCTTAGAATTTAAAGATCCCTAGAAAATGACAGTCATTGCTGGAATTTAAAATTGCACATTTACGTGTCACGGGCACACGGTCGGCGGAAGTTCGGACGTCATCGAATGAAACATGTATCACTGGTATACTGAAGTTTAAACTTATTTGTAGTAATCGCACTGTCTTGGGTATTTTTCAATTTACGAGTAATTGCATTGCTTAAGATTGTCACGGAATCATTTACTGGCGCTGAGTGAAATAATATTGTGCTTTATTTCGTGACACGTTCTATTGTTATAAGTCTATACCTACATATTATGGATACTTTTATGTTTACTAAATAAACATTACGAATAACTAAAATAAGTTTTCTCAGGTTAATGAGAACCAACCAAGAACGATGATGTTCGAATGTCTGCAGGACCGTATTTAGGGGGGGAGCAATGGGGACATTTTTTTTTTTACATTATTTGATATATTTAGGGGGCGGCCGGACCCCCCGCGGTAACTCGGTGTAGTATTGTAACAGTAAATATTTTTTTTTGAAAATAATTTGTACTATGACTAGAGCCTTGTGAACTTAACAGTGCAGCGATAATGGATAAGTGCTACCGCCTAGCATAGAATATAATTAATATTATTTTAACATTACCACGGTTGCAGATAGACAACCATGACTTAACCATAAAGAATTATAACTAAAAATTGGTTAAGAAAAATCAAAAAGTGGATCTATTTTTTAGTTGGGGAGGGGGGCTTAAGATTATGGTTGACCCAGGGCGCGAAAATTGTAAATACGGTCCTGAATGTCTGCGGACACGATCACGATGTAGTCAGGTCTCATTGGTAACGGTCAGTCAATTATCCTTTGATGGAAATGCATGTTAAAACTACACTGATTGGCTACAAGGATTCAATATTTATTTGATTCCTAGTGGCTATGAATGTCAGCCTGGAATACGAAAATATCAATATTTTTACAATTATTGGTAAAGTTGCCTAAAAAATGTATAACTAATTTCATGTTGATACTAAAGAGATGACATTAGATAGTCTAATATTCAAATTCAACGAATATTTTATTCCACAAAACAATGTTACTGTTGATTACATTTTTCACCAGTATCAATTACCCGACTAATGAGTTAATGAATATGTAGCAGATTAAATAAATAAATTATAAAAGTATGTCTTCGGAATTTGAGTCCCTTCATTTTTATTTCCATTTCATCAGTATATTAATCTCAAATGTTTGGCCACGTATGTTGTAAGATTATTTCAGTATACTTAAGTTCAGTATTCTAAATAAGTACAACTCATAACATTAAGTAACATATTTTTAAATTTGTTTATGTTTTATCTGGCTCGACTTACGTGCAGTAATATTTCAATAAGTTGAACAGTTGATTAGGTATAGATTAGGTGTAGATAGTTTTCATTGCTCAATAAATTATAATAATCTAAAAACAACTTAACAATCCTTATGTTTAATCGTCAGTGTTTGAAAAGAACGTTGTTCATTTATATTTAGTGAACGATACGCGGACGTCACAAGTTTCTTTTTTAAATTGAACGATTTTTAAAAAGCTCAATTTATTTGCCATTTGATAAGTATTTGTTTAAAAGACATTGATTAATTACAATCTATACTTAAAATATTATAAAGAAGTAAGATTTGATTGTTTGTTTGTATTGAATGGGTTCCGAAACTACAGAACTGATTTAAATGAAATTTGATAAGTAGATAGTTTAGACATTGAGAAAGGCTACTTTTTAAGACTAAAAAAGAGCTATAAGGGGTTGAAATAGGGGGGTGATATTAATATATATACGTATAATAATAATAATAATAATACGCACCGAGCGTACAGCAACAGTACAGTTACCGAATATTAGCATACTTTTAAACGACAAAATACATACAATCGACATAAAAAAAACAGAGCATTGCAATAATATTAGGAGTTTTGGTAAGTTTTGATGGAATATTTTTGTTTTTAAAAGCAATTAGACACACTAACTTAAGTCGCGGAACTTGCAATGCTACAAGTCAAAGGTATACAATAACAAGTGAAACACATAATTTGACGGACGAAAATGTCAGGTTGCAGGTTACTGGAAACCCGCGGGCTGCCGTGCCATAAAACATGCACAATTTACACGTTTATTTTAATTAATAACTCATTTTCTTAATTTTTTAGTGGAAATTAGTATATATATATATTTTTTTGGTTGCCAATGGTTAATCGGACAAAACGGGTTTACCTACGCATGCATCAAATCGGATATTGCCTACCAAGGAGGCTGAGTTGCACTTTTAGCCGCTCATCGGAGTGTACACAATCAAAATAAAAAATAAAATAAAACATAATACTATTCATGTAATCATATAGATAGTAATATAGTGTTCACCTAGCGGGGCATGCAATCCACCACAGGTGGATTACCGAACTGATAATGTAATGCTATCGTTATCACCATCAAGTATCTTATTTAGAGATGGGCATTTTTAACAGGCAATGAAATGCACGGGATCAGCTAGTATAATATTATAAATTATAATATAATATTTTCTTATTATAATTCCTATTATAAAAAATAAAAATGATAAACGAACGGCCTAGTGAACGCATTCAAGTTTTCAATTGCACGTGAACGTGAACGAGGTCTTTTTTTTAGTACTGAACGTGAACGTGAATGAATTCATTTTTTTAGTGAACGTTCCGAACACTTATAATAGTATTATGTGTTTACATCAGGGGTGTCGTAGATAACTTCTAATATCATGGCCAAAGTCGGGCCGATGAAACTCTACCACCGCTTTAAGTATTTTTCTTTGTGGTAACGATGCTTAAATCGTTATTATTGTTATTGTCATCATCGTTAATATTATAATCGTATTATATATCCGCCTGTTCTAACGAAACGGACTAAAGTTTGTCCGCTTCCAAGTATAGAGGTTAGGTTAGGTCATGGAGGAATCCCGAGGTGTGAGCCGTCATATACACGCACTCCCGGCACAGGCTCGGGTGCGTGTGATTGCAGGAGTGTTCCACGATAATCATGGTGATGTGGGGGCTGCGGGGTAGACAACCATAATCCACGGAACAATGCGGGGTAGTGGGGTGGAAATTACGTTCGCATCGTGGGGGTCAGTGAAGTGCGTAAAAACCGGCCTTGAGCTTTGGCCTGATAGGCAGACGGGGTTGTTGGTTTTCGGGCGGTGAATGGCTGGGTGAGATTCTGGTGTCGGTGGAGTGGGTGAGGTTGTGGAAGCCAGAGGGGGTGTGTGCGAGAGAGAGAGATAGAGAGAGAGAGAGAGAGAGAGAGCGTCTCATATCATCAGTGGCGTGAACCTAGGCGGATCGATACTCAAACGTGACGTCCGTTCATCCCTTCACATACCCCTCTCGACGTCGCATCTGCCTTTACTCGACCGCCCGCCGTGCCCTACTCAACACATTTGTACGGAACGGGTATACCTGTACTACGTTGTATCGTATACGTATTGTGATGTCCTTGTCCTCCTCTTGTGACCGCGATCGCGACGGCGGGAGGAGACCTGTTGCGCGCCGCGATACCGCTTGATTACTCCTCTCTCACCAACCACCAACGATGCACTAGCCACGGTTGTAGCTACCGAAATCCATGTCTTGTTCACACATGCCGTCGAGTATATCTTATATGTTTTGTATTTATCTTGCACACTTCACTTTTTTTTCTTAGGTAGGCACTTGTCCCGTAGGCCCAAATACTATAAAAATTAAAGAGCACGACTAGGTTAGTATGTGCAGTCATCCTTACTACAAAAGCACTCCTCAGTAGTCCTCACCACCAAACAATATAAACATACCAGCAGATGGGAAACAAGAGTGATTTATATAAATTTCAAATTTGTATACAGTATACACACAACACACCTGAAATAATAAAATAATAAATTCAAGTTATAGTGTCATCTCAAAATCAATTTCTATATTGAATTAAATACGACAGCGAATAGGATCTGCAACTGCTATAGATTGTGATTCTTCAAGCACGCTCACAACTAAATTTTACTATTATAATGAATTTACTTAAATTCTAATTTTAGGAATTTATAAGTGTTCTAAGGAAAATATTATATTTTAAGATAATTATACTTTTGTAACATTTTTTGTGACCAAGATGGGGGAAGATAGGTATTTGAAAAAAAAATCAATATTTATCTGTAGGTGCAATATATCTATGATTTATATATGTACAACATTGTCTAAAAGTTATTGTAAACTATAGATCATAATTCATTTTTTAAACTTAAGATACAAAATACTCGTTTTTTATGGGTCAAACTAAAAATGTATTTTTTTTACTAATATAATTCATCTTGCAATCCCTCTGTAGGCTTTATAGCTGATACAAATATTAAGTGGTCTCACATTGACCAGTTCCCCATTTATTTTATATATTTGCTATAGTTGGTATTTAACATGGATGCCGACCTGAGGTTTTACTTCCTACCTCGAGTTTCGATATTGTATGTATATATGATGCAATTCTTATTTGGGCGTAAAAAACTTAACATTTTAATACAAGACACCTAACTCATGAGTTCATTGCAATTGAAAAACATATTATCAAAAATTTAAAAGACAAAAATATATTCACGATTATTTTCTATAATGATTTTTGAATTTGAAATTTTGATCAAATTCGTAAAAACCATCAAAATAGTTGACGAATTTTTCGCTTTGTAGATATACGTACATAAATATAATATAAACTAACGAACTGTTTCCGTCAGAGTTATTTTTCATCGTATATAAGTACAATAACTTCTAATTTAATTCAAAATTACATTTAACCCATAATATAACCATTACTGTAGCAGTGTGGCCTACTCAAGGCAATTCCTAGTAAGTGTACACTACTCCACACTTATTAAATACAGCAAAGCAACTTATCCATTTTTAATTTAATTAAAATTTTTTTTTTTGGCGTAGTGAAAATATAAATTTAATTATAATACTGATTATTACTAGAATATTATGTTAAATAGTTTGCATTTTATATTTTTTAAACTATATTACTTTTAATGAATTCTTCCATAAGCACATATTTTAACGAAATGTCATACTCATATTAATCTAATATTCTGTCAAATATTTATCATACTAGAAATGCCTGTTTGTCCTTTCACAGCTTATTAAAAACTATTTTGAATAATTAGTAACTACACTACTGCCCACCTTACCTTCCAAGCAAATGAGTGCTAGTGCATTTTGAAATACTTGTTTCATATGAATTTAAGGTATTACATCAATGCAGCTCGCTGTATGTAACATGATGTATAAGGATGTAAATTATATCATACCAATATATACCTACTTAGGTATCACATCCTCACGCTCTGTTTAACTGCATAATATTATACTTGTCTGATATAATCATCATGTTGACTATAATATTACAGTTTCATCAACAAGCTCTAGGAATTTCTGTATAACCATTTCTGTATTCATTTTTGGACTTCTATATATAAGTGACAAGTGACAACCTTGCTGTATCGAACTCAATTTAGGAATCGAATTTAATTATTAGAATACGTTTTGAGATACCTAACAAAAAAAAAAAAAAAAAA